>NC_135656.1:76899873-77078321 GCF_964188315.1 Podarcis muralis
GGGAACGCAGCAGTTTCGTCTGTCTGATACCCTGCCCACCGACGGCAACGGACCGGGGGGAACCAGAGAAATAAACAGGGAACCAGCTAAGGGTAAGTGCACTAAGGGGTTTTGGCCCTCCAATTAATTGGGAGGAAGAGAAGTCTTGATCAAACTTCTGCGTCTCAGTAAAGGGGAACTGAGTACGCTAGGTGGCTGGGTACATCAGATGGTGATCTGGTGTAGGGAAAAGGGAAGGTTGGGAGGTAGAGTGTGGTTGAAGTATCTAGCGCATTGCATGTGTGAGAAAGTACAATGTGTAGCTGACCTAAGTGTGGAGTGGGTACTACTTCGTTTCCCAGTAAGGCGAGTGTGTGAGTGACTGAGTGGATACTTCACAGGGCCATACAATGGGAGTTGGGGGTTCAAAGGGGGAAAATACACCTCTTGAATGTATGTTAAATAATTTTAAGAAAGCCTTCTCAGGGGCATATGGAGTCAAAATGACGCCAGAGCGCTTGAGAACGTTATGTGAATTAGAGTGGCCGAAACAAAATACTGAATGGCCATCTCAGGGAACCTTTGATATAAATTTAGTAAGCAAACTTTGGTCTAATATCGCCAAAGAAACTGGAGGGTGCCCAGAACAATTTTCATATATAGATTCTTGGCTGAGCACATTAAATAAAAATCCTCCATGGATAAGGGAATGCAAAGTCAAACGATGCAAATTATTGGCTGTAAAAGCCGAAGCTAGGAAAGGAATCTTGCCAAATAAACTCAAACCCATTTTTGAGGGACCAGAGGAAGAGGTGCTTCCACCTCCACCCTATGCTCCACATCGAAGGGAGCCTAATCCAAACACTCCACCAGTTGTAACCCCAAGGCAAGAAAGTGGAACGAATAATGGGGGTGGAGTCACAGAGCTTGATTCCTTGATAGATTATGATAAATATCTTCAGGAGACATTGGAGTCCTATAATGAAGCCCAAGCAGAAGTGGTTATTCCACCTGTGAGTCCCAGTAGAACTCCATCTACAGTCTCCTTTAGTGGAACAACTGATTGCCCACCCCAAACCCCTGTACATCCTAGTCCTAGAGAACTATTACAGAAGTTACAGGGAGACCTTGATCGGTCAGCAAGCAATACAGCCAGGCGTATAAAGCTGCTAAAAGAACGCCTTGGGACAGATACCATCCCCTATGATTTGAGGCCCCTAGAGCAAAGCGAAGAGAAAGGTCACGTAGTAGCCCCTCTCAGAAGAGTATTTGATGCACTTGAGGAGCCTGTGCTGGTTAACGGGCAACCCGGACCAAGGCCACCTCGAACTTCGACCCTCCAGTACATTCCATTCACAACTACGGATCTGATGAATTGGAAAACACACACCCCATCTTTTGCAGAAAAACCTCAGGCTATGATGGACTTGGTGACTTCAATAGTAAATACTCATAGTCCTACTTGGACAGATTGTCGCCAGCTCCTGAATACTCTTTTCACCACTGAGGAAAGGAGAGACATAATTGAAAAGGCACAGATATATTTGCGTGAGCAGGCCAGAGTGGGAAATATTTATAATATTGACCGTCATCTCCAGGACAACTTTCCCTTGGAAGATCCTAATTGGGATCCAAACAATGCAATTCACCTGGCCAGGCTTACCACCTACCGCCAGACGCTTGTGCAAGGTATCTGCAGGGCATGCCAGAAGCCCACTAATATGTCTAAAGTCTCAGGAGGGTAGATGTGTTACCCATAACACTGTTTCGTGTTCGGTGCGCACCCACAAAAAGACTTAAGTTGTCACCTTTTGAGCTCCTGTATGGGAGGCCGCCCTCCTTTGTTCAGGATATTCCAACTGACCTCAAACAAATAGGAGACCATGTGACACAGGGACAAGTGCAATCTCTCTCCCGTGTTTTTGTCTCTCTCCTGTGTTTGTTTGTTTTTTATCTTAACAGGTGGGCCCTCGAGCGCACGCCGTGCAGCATTGCCGTGCCGATTCATCAGCTCCAGGCTGGCATAGCATATGGGTGAAAGAGTGGAAACGTGATCCACTTGCACCTAAGTGGCGTGGACCTTACACCGTCCTGCTCTCTACTCCAACAGCGGTGAAGGTAGCTGAGGTGACCCCCTGGATTCATCACTCCCGTTTGAAGAAGTCCGAAGGCAGTTGGACGTGCAAAGGTGACCCCTCTAATCCTTTAAAACTGACTCTCTCCAAAAACCCCTGTATCTAGCCCTACGGGGAACGGGCTAGGTCACGGGCAACATTAGACGACCGGCCTGCTGCAGCCACAACCTGGAAGCTGGCTGACCTGCGCACGCCTGAAGCTTGAGGAGCGTCTAAACCAGCGATTGTGAACGGGAAGATTCTCTAATACAATTAATTGACTGCCCCCCCCCCCTTGTGGAACAATTATCAGAGATATTACTCATTGGGGATCCTTGGGATATATGTTTTGGTCTTGGTGGTTCCCCATTTCTGTCACTGGGGGAATTATATTGGGGCTAATATTTTTATGCTATCACAATAAGGTAATATTTTGTGGAAGGAATGCATATGCTAGACATCAACATGATTTTATTATTAATCCTGATCCCTTGGGAAGGGGAAGGGTCCTTGAATCTGACCAAATTTGCTAAATATGGATTCCGCCATGACCACAATATGTGGGTAGGTTTAGCTGAAATGGTAGCCAATGTTGCAAATAGGACCAATTGCCTTGTTTGCTCTCTTGGGCCAGATGATTCAGAGGGAGGTATGCCCTTATTACCGATACCATTAAATGCCATTGGTATGGTAAGCGAAATGCCACACCAAACAGAAGTACAGAATTTCCCCGGATGGAACTCAACTAAACCATTACGAGTTATACCTGTACAAGGGGAATTCTGTGTACATAAATCATCAGATGCAGCTGATTCTACCATGATAGGCTCTTCTCATTGCCACTATACTTGGGATTATATTAAGAATAGTCAAACCTGGGCAAACGGTACTACCTATCGAACTCGGAATACCTTGCCCTGTGCACCTCCTTTTATTCATGCATGGAAAGTGGTATGGAACATAACTGTGACAGAAAAAGGCAATCTAACATACTGCACTGTGAACTCTCTACCCCTTTTGATATTTCGCCTTCTGCACTCCACGTACCAAAAACCTCAGACCCGATGGTTGTGGTGGATATGTGGAGAATGGGCATACAAGAAACTCCCTTCCAAATGGAGTGGGACTTGTTTCCTGGGATGGGTATTACCACCAATGTGGATTATGCCCACTAGTTCGGCCAAGCGAACACGAAGAAATGCTGATATTTCTCATATAGCAGGAGGAAGTACCCAAAGTTGGAGCGATACTGATGATTGGCCACCAGAGCGCATTATAGCCTATTATGATCCTGCCTCCTGGAATCCTGGTGAGCTCATACAAGGGGCACGGGATCCTATTTATAATCTAAACAGAATAATTCGATTGCAAGCAGTAGTGGAACTGGTAACCAATGCAACGGCCCAGAGTTTGAGACTTATTGCACAACAGTTGGATGAAAGTAGAGCCGCCATTTTGCAGCTGAAAATGGGAATGGATTATGTACTTGCCAGGCAGGGAGGCCTATGTGGAGTCTTGAACTTGACAGGGAATGCCTGTTGCTTTAACATTTCTGATAATGGTGAGGCAATCCGTGTGTTGGCCACAAAGATGGAGAGTATAGCACATGTCCCAGTACAAACATGGGAAGGATGGGATATGGGATGGCTCACCAATTGGTTACCTAATGTTACGGGACTCAAAGGGATACTATTGTCTTGCTTGTTTTTCTTGACGGTAGTAGTGATGGTTTTATGTATGGTGCCATGTATCATCTCATGTTTTAGAAGTACAATTAGCAAGATGATTTCAAATGAAACTTTACCTCATATCATGGCCCTATACAGAGCTTTACCTCAGGAATATGATGAAGATCAAGCTATCAAGGACACTTGGTAGCAAGGTCCTTGAGCTTGAAAGGGGGGAATGAGGCATCTGAATATAGACTGTATTTTTAATCAAGGCTTATATTGGCTTATATCTTGATCAGGTTCCTAAATTAAATGGGCTTAAATTCACAAATGTTTCATGCCAGGCAGAAGACCAGCTGCCTAAGTACTTTGGCAAGATGTTAATTCTCCTGGACAAGGGGCCCCCCTGATTTATAGCAGAAAACAATTCTCAAAGTCGTAAAAAGGAAATTACAGGCTAAGAGCAAGGTTACAGACCCTACATAATTAAGAGTTGGTAAATAGTAAAATAAAACCATTAAACTTGAGCCATATCTTCCTAAGGTTAAAGGCCAAGAGCAAATGCAAAAGAAAGCAACTGGCTGGAGAAGGGGGGAGTGTAAACAGGGGAAGAGGCTTTTTTCCTATTTTATTTTGAGGCTGTAAACTGTTCCTTCCTTTTACTTTGAGAAGGTTTATCCTTCTAAAAAGCTATCTATGATAATGTATGAAATATGCTGGCTTAAATGTAATTATGCAAAGGATCTAGAAAGAAAGAAATGTTAAATTCTTATTTCATAGAGTCATATTGCTGTGAGACCAGAGGGGCAAAATGAGCCCAGCCCCCTGCTAGACAGGAGACGCCAATCGAGCACTCCTGATATATAGTTGTCAGGCATTTGTTTAGAAACCTTCAAATGAAGGAGATCTTTCAATGTTGATGTGAACTCAAGATCCTTGACATATGTTTAAGATAAAAATTTAAGATTAACCATTTGTTTTAGAAGGCAATAGGGCAAGGAGGGCAAGAGGTGAGCTGGTAATTAAGATTCCTTGTTGAGACACATGTAAGATATATTACTACTTATTTGTCATTTATAGATGTAACAATATATAGCTCTTTGTGTTCCATATAAGGACAGGAGGATATGGGTGTATCTTTTAGGATTGGATATAGCAGGCAGCCAATAGGAATTTCAACCAGGCTGATTGGACAGAGGCAGCCAAAGGAGGAGCAAGGGAGCTGGGCTGAGGGAATATAAGTGCTGGCCATAATGGCAGGAGAGCAGGCCAGAGCTTGGTAACCATATACCACTGTGCCTCTCATTTATTTGTCTGACAAATAAATTATTATTTTAATTTCTCTATTGCTGCGTTGAATATTTCATTCCAGCTAAGCGTTAACCACAAGCAGGGTGCTACAATATCATGGAATTTCGATTACTTGACAGGATGTAGCAATATTTAGCCAACAGATGTGTGCCCGGAATTCTTAAAGACAAAGGGTATTCATATTGTAGCTGTGCAGCTAAAACTGACCACCAGGAGATAATATGAAATTTTGGACTGGACCCAGAATGTTACAAAGAGCTAATGAATGGTGTCATTTGAAACTTCCCATTGCTGTATTAAACCTATGAACCAGAAATTAATTGCAATAGGTTAAATGACAATACATCAAATAGATTGACTCCCATATATTAGTATTACATATTTATTAGACGTTACCTAAGCATATATAGGTCATCAGCTGCCACAGGAATATTGTATACTAGAGGTTACCTAAGAAAATACAAGGTATTAATTGCGTCAGAAATGTGTTTTGGAAAAAGAAATGTATTACCCTTGATACTACATGAGCCTGCTTGTTTTTTGAGATCTTCTGGGTAAGCCTTTCTCTGTGTCTCACAACTTTCACATACATGGTGAGGACAGAAGTGAAGGCCCTCATGGCTGCTGCTCCCAGATTGTGGAACTCTCTTCCACAGAAGGCTAGGTTTCCCCCTCCTCTGTTTTCATTTTACTCACTTTTTTGCTCAAGCAGACTTTTAGCCACTAACTGGCAATTGTGACAGAGACTTCTGAAGGTAGGTGTTGCTCCAACACTTCTTTTTCTAGAAAAATAGCACTGGGTTCAGGAACAGAAAAACTTAGCTCTTTTTAAAGTTTCCTGATGGAGCTGTGCTTCAAAATTTTGTGCAAATAAGGAGCTGGTAACTATTAACCAACTTCAGCATCATCAAACTTAAAATATTCTAGGAAATCAGGTTGTTCCCATGGCTCCCTGGAGACAAGCTGCAATTATGGTGATAGCCAATCTACATACCATCCAACATTCCTCCGATAAAAATAGGGACATCCTATTCTGCATCAGTGCCCCCCCCCCCGTACCCCTTATATATGCATGCTGCCAATGGAATATGAGGAAAGGGCGGGGCTGGCCGAGCTGCCCCAGTAGAACTTACTTTTTTAGCAAATATGCATGATTCAAACTCTGCATGGTTCAAACGGTAAGCTCCAGTGTAAGTTCAAATACAACTGTGCTCAAGACTGAAATCTTATACACTTGTCGTCCCATTCGAGTCAGTGAGAGAACACAAAGGGAACTGGGGCTCTCCTGGGGCTGCCCAGGAGGATTCCCCTGCTGTGAGTGCCTGAGGGCCCCTTTCCTGCCACTCACCACCTGGCCCAGGGCGGGGCCTGACAGGCCTCATAAGGACGGTTGCTGCTGTTGCTGTTGCTGCCCAGGAGAACTCAGAACAGTGCAGGGTTCTTTTTAAAATGTTTTAAAATTTTCTCTTTTACCTTTTTAAATTCTTTTTGGAGTGGGGGGTGGGATGGATGTTTAGTCGGGTTTGGGAGTTTGTTTAATTTTGGTATGTTTGTAATTTTTACTGTTTTGGGTTTTATTGTGTTGTTGTTTTTTTGTTTGTTTTTATATAGGTTTTATTTTGTTTTTAAGGGGAGGGGTCAGGGCTGCATGGGAGTGCATAGAGGAGCACTTAATAGTTTGTATAGGAGAGCAAGGTAGAGATTTTGTATCCAAGATACTCTTAAAGGGGTTGCAAGCTAGTGGTAAATTTGCCTATGGCCCCAGCTTAAACTGAGATCTCCTGTGGCACAGGAACAAAGTGGGATCACTTATTCATTTCCACAGCTAAAAAGGGGCACTTGGAGGCTATGTATCTATCCTCCCATCCACTTCTATATAAGAAGCAGGTATTTACAGTTGAGTTGAGCTGATTTAAAGCAGTTAGCAAGTTACCTTAGAGTTCTGAGTTACTGGCAAGCTTCATTCTTTGCAGTTCCAATTATTAGCTAAAAAAATTACCAAGGCTGGATGATAAGAACAGAGTACATCACTTCCACTTTTTTTTGTATATCAGCAATAAAGGTAGAAAATATATCACTCTCTGGATAATCAAATGTAGTTTGTTCTTCCAAAGGTCAGACATTTGTCAGGAATTTAAATCATCTTCTGGATAACACTGGACAGCATATAATCAAACCAGTGCAATAAGGATGGGGAACTATAGCTCTCCATATGTTGTTGAGTTCCAGTTCCCATCAATCCCCACCAGCATGACCGGTGGGATGGGAGTTGATGATGGGAGTTGGAGTCTGACAACATCAGGAGAGGCCCTGGTTGACCACCCCTGCTCTACAATCTGGGCCTCAGAATAATTTTAACAGAGATGGTGTTCTGTAACAATGGTCCACCAAGTTCAATAAATGCGGGAAGTAGTGGAGGACAGAGGGGCCTGGCGTGCTCTGGTCCATAGGGTCACGAAGAGTCGGACACGACTAAACGACTAAACAACAAAATCTTCAAAAAGCACGAATGTTCTTAAGCACACTAAAAAGCAATGCAATTTAAGAACAGGATTACAGTGTAAACTTGAGCAGGGCCGGCCTATCCATGAGGTGAACTGAGGCAGCCACTTGAGGCATCAGTAACTAAGAATTGCCAATGTGGGCACCACTGGTGGAGAAGTAAGGAAAAGCAGCTGCGACAGCAGCTTCTGGGTTCCTGCAAGATGTTGCGAGAGCCCCATGGAATCTCACAAGATCTTGTGGGGCTCTCATGAGATATCAGCAGAAGCTACAGCCCCATGACCCAATAAATGAGGCTTTGGCAGCAAGTGGGGCAGCCATGCAGTGCAGTACTTTCCTGTTTTGCCTCAGGTGGTGAAACAGGATGGGCCGCCTCTGAATTTGAGTATTATTTTCCTTGTCCTATAAAAGCTGGTACTGTGTCTTTCTAGTTCCTTTCTGATTCAAAGTGTATGAGAAGCATTCTGCCTCTATCAAGTCTGGCTCTCATCTGTATAGAGCTGAGAGAAAATTTATCAGAAGACCTGCTCCAAATATTCTCTGTGATGTTAGGAATGACACTAGACCTGGAGCACTGTGCCGCTTGTAAAATGGTGGTCAGGGTGCTAATATAGTTGCTATTGCTACCCTTGGCAGCAGTAGAAGCATTAGCAGCAGAAAGGGAAATGATTTAAGGGAGGGAAAAGCTATGCTTCTGCTGTCATGGCAAAAAGGAAACTGCTGTTATGTGCTGAGGGCTATGGTTTATTTACTTTCTAAAACACACACAAAAACTATTCTTTCACTCCCACCCCCCATTAAGTTTGTAAGGATTCACACGCACACACCTTAACTCTAGATTCGCATGTGCTAACTTCCCCTGATATTTTTCAAAAGCACTTTGCATCTGTATGTTTATTCAATATCATTTTGTGTGAATTTTACAGACGAAAAGGTAGTTTTTATATACGTACCTACGGGACCGCCTCTCCTGGTATGCCCCACAGAGAAACTTACGGTCTTCAAATAAAAACATCTTGAAGGTCCCAGGCCACAGAGAAGTTAGGCTGGCCTCAACGAGAGCCAGGGCCTTTTCGGCTGTGGCTCCGATCTGGTGGAACACTCTGTCACAAGAGACCAGGGCCCTGCGGGACTTGACATCTTTCCGCAGGGCCTGCAAGACAGAGCTGTTCCACCAGGCCTTTGGCAAGGGCACAGCCTGACTCCCTCCTTCGGCAATCTTTGCGGAGCTCTGGTCCAATGGCTGCCAGTGGCTTGAATTAATTAATTTTAGAATGAATGATTTTAGAGTGTTGTTTATGTTGTACTTTTGTACTGTTTTATTGTTGTTAGCCGCCCTGAGCCCGGCTAAGGCTGGGGAGGGCGGGATATAAATAAAATTTATTATTATTATTATTATTATTAATCTCCATTTAAGTTACTAATATTAATTCCAACTCTCATAGATATCATGTTGTTTTAATTAAGAAAATTCTATAATAGTTAATCTGAAAATAATAATCTAAAACATGCCTTTGGACAGTAAATGAATTTGTGGGCCCACACACAGTGAAGCAGGGATAGTAAATAACAGAGAGGAGCCAGATGTTGAAATAAATAGGGCTACAACTTTATTGGTTACAGAAGGAACAGGTTAGGTGCTGGCATGTGGCATGTGGCATGTATTCAATCGAGAAGCCTATGCACTGTTCAGCCATGTTGGGGTCTACCACAGTATGAACCACTTCCAGTGGGCTCCTGGGGGCAACCTGGTAGGGGGCATTATGTCCCATCAGCCCCTTAGCAGGGCTCCTGGACAGAAAGTGCCAACCCCGAAGATCCCGTGGGAATCACCTCATGGGATGTCCCTCTCCTGTCCATCCCTTCTAATGATCCAGCCCAATGCCTCTCCTGCCATAACAAGATGTGGTGGGGGAAACCGAACAGAAGAAAACCATTGCTATGAGGTAGACAAAAGCCCCCTCTCCCAAACCAAGTCCCGTAGGTAAAGAAAATCCTCCTTGTACCCAAGACCCAATGACAGACTGGTGTCCATAGCAATGAAACAGGTCGAGATCACCTTCAAAACAGAATGCCTCGCCTTTCAAAACCATAGGACAGGTGGGTGGGAAAGCAAGAAGGACTGAGGTGATGAGGGCTGGAGGGATGGCCCCTTTATGCCCTGAGAGCAGACTGGACAGGGTGGAGTCTTCAGTCTGCCCCACTCTCAGGTCCCACAGAGAGGAGCCCAGGCACCACAGTAGATTGGGTGCTCCATATAAGGTCCTGCTCCCACACCAAAGTGCTGCAAATTTGGCTACCTGGTGAGGCAGGGAGCCAGGGACATGTCTTAAGAACATATTATAGACTTGACAACACAAGGGGATTAAAAAAAAATCACATGCCTCACATATCTCTGATAACTAGCAGATCCCTCCTCGTTCTTCTCTTCCATAATTATCAGATACTACCTAGTCATCAGGCCTTTACAACATAAATACAAAATGACAGATATGGGAGAGGAGGAATTCTGCATAATTTAAGATCCAAACTACTAATTAAATAATAGGAGGAGGCTGAGATTACTAATTAAACAAATGTTATTTAAAGTTGAATGTGCTACAGTTGTGAGATGCTTCCATTTAGCTGCAAATGCTTGGATATGTTTCAAGTGTTACAGTCTGAGGGTGTTGACAGGGTGTCTAGACAGATGTGACCAACCACTTGCAGATTTAACCCTTACCCATCCTATCTAATCCTATCAAACTCTGCTTGGAAAGTGACAAATTTCTGATTGCGGAAGTGGTGACTGCCTCTTTAAAACAGACAGCTATGAGACTGTTCTTGAAGAAACCTCCTCTGGACTCAAACAGTTTTCCTATAATTGACAAGTCACTAGCATCTCCTTTTGGTCCAAGGTGCTTGAGCAGGTGGTGGCAGCTCAACTCTAAGCTAGGGGTTCCCAGACTGTGGTCTTGCAAGCTGTATTCAAGTGGTCTGCAGTGTGTCTGTGTACAACAGCAGGAGCAAAAGCTGGCACAGAGCTTTCAATATTCATATTGATTTTTAACTGTGTTTTCACTGCTGTTTTCATTTCTTATATTCTTGGATCAACAATTTTAAAAGAAATATCCTTCATACAGTGATTATTAGCTTTAATTCAAAATAAATAATTCAGCTTAGAGTCCCATAATTATCACGGTTTCCATAACTAATTTTCCTACCTGCTTTTACCCCACCCTTACATTTCATTCTGCCTCACCACTTTCTTCAGCTCCCTGGAGAAAGCTGTCTACACCCTGGAAATCTAAAAGAAAAATACTGGTGGCTAATTGATTTCAGATTTCATCTTAAGTTGTTCTTGTTTGTATCAGGACAAGGTGGTATTTTTAACATGATTGAACTACTGTAGTGAGTCCAGAATGTTTACCTTAGTGTGGCACTGAATTCTTCCCAGAGATTTGATGTTAAACTTTAAGTGACTAACAGCATAAACCTAACCTTGTTGCTGGCATCTATCTGTTTTCATGCCCAAGCCATGTTTTCAAGAGAGCCTTAGTCATCAGTTCTGGATGTCATTGCTCTCATTACCTTTCAAGTGGAGACTTTCATCATGAAAGTAGCTGAAAGCCAGTGTGGTGTAGTGGTTAAGAGCGGTCGACTCGTAATCTGGTGAACCGGGTTCACTTCCCCACTCCTCCACATGCAGCTGCTGGGTGACCTTGGGCTGGTCAAACTTCTTTGAAGTCTCTTAGCCCCACTCACCTCACAGAGTGTTTGTTGTGGGGAAGGAAGGGGAAAAGGAAGGGTTAGCCTCTTTGAGACCCCTTCAGGTAGTGATAAAGCGGGATATCAAAATCCAAACTCTTCTTCAAAGGATGGGTAAGTAACCAGAAAGGCTTGAGTACTGTTTGATCATGTGATCATGTTTTTCCCACAACTGACAATGAGGGGAAGTTTGTGTGTGGAGGGGATGCTGGAGGAAAGGGCAATCAGCACCAGAAGAATTTAGAATTGACAAGGGTGTAGCTAAACTTTTCTTGTTAGCGTTCATGGACTAAAGAGGGGCTGTTGGCTGGGATGGGCCTGGCAAGGCACCATGATAGGGGGCTCCTATGAAAGCAACAGTATTGAAGATTCAAAATGTCAGGCTCGTCCATTTCAGTAAATCACGAACTGAGGCTCTCTTAACAAACAGCCTGTTTACAAAGCACCTTTGCATTCTTAGGACTCAGCTACATTAGTAAAGAAAAAGGATTTTAAATTCACTATAACACTGTGACACAAGATGGCACTGTGGAGTTCTGTCTTTTGCCAACATGATTTCCCATTATGAGGTTTACAACGTGTTTTCTTGAAACGCTTTTTTCATGTGTCTGGATCCAGCCTCAGTCTCTCAAATCTCCACTAGACCCCTTGTATTGATTTATGCTGCTATTTCCTCATGGCGCTCCAAGCTAAAAGGAACATTTACTTTCTGTGAAAAAATGGCTTGTATCCTTTTTCAAAAGCTTTATAGATAGTACTGAAAATAATATCAGGTTGTTCCAGCGAAATGGGTAGGCATAAAGACTTTAAGGACATTAGATTTCTGTTTGACACTATTATGAGCAAGAGTTGAATAATCTCTACCGCTATCTATATCTTTAATAAAAGCTTGAAAAAATACAGAAAATTGTCCATAATTATTTGAAAGCTGGAAAATACATTATGGATTTACAGTGAGGCAATATTAAGTTGTTCCGTATTCATTGCAACAATATTTGGGCCAGCCACTATAATTAATGACCCATCAATGGGCTTTAGCCATAATATCTAAGAATTAAGTTTCCATAGTCAGAGGCAGTTCGCCCAGGAACAAACAATTGTTCTCTCCATTATGCCCTGCTTCTGAGATTCTAATCCTTCACTAATATAACATAAGAAGAGTCTGCTAGATGAGGCCACCGGCCCTTGTAATCCAACATCCTGTTCTCACAGCTGGAAACCAGATGCCTTTGGGTCACCTAAAAGTAGGACTTCAGTGCAACAACAGTCTCCCCGCTTCTGATTCCTGAAAACTGGTATTCAGAAGCACACTGGCTTTGACAGTGAAGGTGGAACCTTATCCATTGATAGGCTTGTCCTCCATGAATTGGGTTAACTCTCTTGAAGCCATCCAAGTTGATGGCCATCATTACGTCCTGTGGGAGTGACCACCATAGTTCAACTGTGTGTTGGCTGGAGTATGTTATTTTGCCTGTCATGAATCTTCCAAAATTCAGCTTCTTTGGATATCCCCGAGTTCCAGTGTTATCAAAGACGGAGTAAAAAAAATAAATCTGTCCATTTTCTCCATACCATGCATAATTTTGTACACCTCTATCATGTCTCCTCTATCTTGACTTTTTTCTAAACTGTTGGAAAAGAGTACTGTACTAGACTAGATGGATCTTTGATCTAGATGGCGCCAGGGGTGCCATCTAGGGGGTGGGATCAGGGAGCCAAGCCCCCCCCCCCCCGACTTCAAGCAGGAGGCTAGTCCCCCTGCGGTGGGCCCCATCAGGCCTACCTGAGATGTTAGAGATGTTGACTAGTTCAAAGCAATTCAGTGAACTTCATGACTGACAAGGGATTTGAACCACTCAGTTTATATCCAGCAATCTGTCAACTACATCACTTCTCTCAGTTTCAGATGTTTGTCGAGGAGATACAGTGGTACCTCAGGTTATATACGCTTCAGGTTACATACACTTCAGGTTACAGACTCCACTAACCCAGAAATATTACCTCTGGTTAAGAACTTTGCTTCAGGATGAGAACAGAAATCGTGCAGCAGCAGCACAGCAGCAGCAGCAGGAGGCCCCATTAGCTAAAGTGGTGCTTCAGGTTAAGAACAGTTTCAGGTTAAGAACAGACCTCCAGAACGAATTAAGTACGTAACCAGAGGTACCACTGTATACCATAAGGACAAGTTGTTACATTTCTGGTAATAATATTGGGACTATACGACAAGATACACATTAAAAAATAATAATAAATCTGTAGCCAGAGATTTTAAAAAGTAAATTTAGAGTCTGTGAGCTGTAATCACCACTTGAGATCTACAGCTAATCTAGAGGAAAGGGGGAAATATAATTCAGCAGTGGGAATTGCAGAATATTATATCATATATGTGCTATATTTCCTTGGCAAGTAAATTAAGCATTAAAACTCTCCTCTATGAAGTTACACAGTGTCCTACACCACCCTTTTGTCTAAGGGCTTTTTTGCACAAGGCTTAAAGTGGCTGCTGCCTCAGTTGTGCTTGCAGTGTGATTGAAACATCTACATTGGCTAGAATACCAATTTCCATTAGAAATGCTTCACCTCACCTTCCTCTTTGGCATTAATGGCAATCTGAGTAGCCAGTGCAAAACACAGTAGGAAGGCGCCAAGATAATTAATGCTTACAACAGCCCAGTGCTTTCCTGGCATTGCACTTGCACTAGCACAGAACACAGGGCTGGCCCACCCATGAGGCAAGGTGAGATGACCGCCTCAGGTGAGGTGACCGCAGGATCCACAGGGGCAGTATATCCCAATGTATAGTTTTATCCCCTACTTGTTCCTATTGTTCTTCACTTTAAAGCACATAAAAAAGCTAGCCTTGCTCTTAAAACCCCAAACTTCCCTCTTTAGCATTGGATCAATGTCCCCCATTGTTGCTACAACCCTTCGTTTACAAAGAGACAATTTAACTCCAATATAATATGATGTGATATAATATAATATAATTTTTGCTGATTCTTCCTCTACCTTGAACCAGTACTTAGTTCTGATCGACATTTTTACCTCTGTAAATTTGAGTCAGTCAACACTGAAGCTGAGGAAGTAATACTAACAGAGCAGCAGAGTTACTTGATTAAAAAAAAATATGTGCCAGATGGAGCTAGGATGTCACACCTGAACAGATGTGTTGAGGATGCTGACACAGCTTGCTAAACTGCTTGAAAAACATTGGTCACTTAGAACTGTAAAAAGCAAATATATTTAGGATACAATCACAGGCTGCGAAAACAAAGCCCTTAGTCAAGGATTAAAAACAACCTAGGCTCTCCCCAAAAGCAAAACCAACAACAATGTTTTTACAGATGCAGTTGGCATCTGTATCTTGTACACATACCTCTCCCTATTGTGGTACGTGCATATGAAATGCAAATTGTGGCTTCAGTGGGACAATTCAGATCAGAAAAGTGTCAGGCGCTCCAGACTTTGCTTCCATCAGTGGAAAAATCAAAAGCAGACTTCTGCCCAGGAGAGACTCTTCCAGGCAGATGGAGGGGATACAGCTTTTGCTGGGACAGCCCACCCCTCACTGCAGTCCCCCAAATCCAACTCCCAGATTGTTCCAATGGAAGGGGGATTAGCGGAGTCCGCTTTCCAGAATCCTTCCACTGGATCCCTCCATTTTGATCCTGATCAGAACCTTTCCATGGAAAGAAGGAACCTTTTCACCTGTGGAAGGTGAAATCTTGATCAACTTCTGAGGAATAAAAAATATAAGACACAACAATTGTAGTAATACCAAACAATTTATTTTGAAGAAAAAACAATTTATTCCTGATGTATCACATACTTGGTGCTTTCAAATGTAGATTTGGCATTATGCAGACCATTGCATAATAGATGGTGAACATTTATTTTTGCACGCTCAAAATATAAGCCTCTTAGCAATTAAAAGCATTTGTAAAATCCATTATTGTGCACCCAGAAATTCTACTAAATTTATCAATTAATCTGATTAATTTCAATAGGAATGTTTTAGGACTACTAGAAAACATCAGCAAATCATCTGCATACAAAGCCAATTTAAATTCCAGTTGCTCATGCAGTGGCGTAGCGTGGGTTGTCAGCACCCGGGGCAAGGCAAGTAATTTGCGCACCCTAACCCTAACCCCCAGATGTTGCGCCCGGTGTGGCCGGCCCCCCCTGCACCCCCACGCTACGCCACTGTGCTCATGCACAAAACCATAAATCTTCCTATTCTGTTCCAAGCATAGATCAAATATCAATGGAGAAAGAGGGCAGCCCTGTCTTTCTAAATCAAACAAATATGAAAGGATTCTAATCTAAGATGCAATTCAGGGGTGAGGTACAAAATTCTAATCCACTTCATAAAATCCTGAGGAAATCAAAAAAAAAATCCCAAAGTAGCAATAATAAATTGCAAAGAAATATCATCAAATGCTTTTTCGACAGCAAGAGATATGATTGCAGCTGCATCCATTCTTTTACTATGTAAAGCAGCCAATTTAGTTACTGGTCTTAAATGAGCAGTGAGGTAACAGAAGAAAAAGAAGTTCTCCCGCATTTCACTCTATTGCCACCTCAGCCAGTGCTTGCTTCGTGCTATGAAGAATTCTCTGCCTCAGCTGGATTTTGGAATGAACAGAATTGTTCTTCATGTTGAATACAGAATATAGCTGGGAATTTCACACACAAAAAATATGATCATATTCTCCCTCGCCAAATGGCAAAGGCTTGTCTCTGCTCAGAAATCTCTCATGAAGAATCTGGAGACATCAACACATGATGCTGTCCTACACCCCACTGAGGCTTCCAACTTTCTCTGGCATGCTGTAGCAGGAATTCATTAACTGTAAATCACAAAAATCTCATAATGTAAACAGGAGGTCTGCCAGCAGTATACGTAGGAGCTGCAACATGGTGAGCTTGCTCTATATCTAGTTGATAATCTTCCAACAGCCCCAATATTTCATGTAATATGCCATCTATAAATTTAAAAGTTTGTTTTCCTTCAGATCCTTCCAGGGAAACCAGTAATACATAAGTAATTTCTATGACTGGTTTTCATATTGATATATTCTGGCCACTGACACTGCTGTTAACATTTCTTGTAGTGCCGCCACTGCGTCATAAACTGCAGACTTCTTTTCCAACTTAGAAATTCTAGATTCTGCCTTTGTGCCAGGAGAAGCAATCATCTCCAAGAGCGCTGAAGTTGAATGACAGAAAATTTAATCAGCTTTAGCAGCTTTAATTACCTGCCCACCTCTGTAACGATCAACAGAGCATTAGGCTCTTCAGAAACCCTCAATGTATTAGCAGCTGAGGGAAAGGACTGGCTCAGTGACCTATTGGCAGAAGCACTACGAGTTATCAGAAAGACATTCTAGGATGCTGTTAAAACTGAAAAAATATAGCCTTCATAATTAATGGGAAGGGGAGGAGATAATCACCTGTTTATCTGGTTTGGTTTGAACAGTTATTAAGAGACAAAATAGGTGAGCAGTTGAGACTGAAAGAGCATCCTACTAAGCCACCATATAGAACCAAAAATCCAGCATAGATTTCTTAAGGAGTGGCCTTACCACCACCTGTCTTAGGTGGCCTATCATGTAAAGTGGTACTGATCATCTCCCTGGGTGAAATATACTCAGAGTCGAGAGTAGATTTCATGCTCTTTATTCAGCTCATAGTGGTGAGGAGGGAAAGAATGTCCCCTCAAAGTATCTGCTTTATATACATTATTTACACAATGGGCTGCACGTGATTGGCTAATTCCGGAATTCTCCTGTAGGCCAATCAGGTTGTGGATTCACTTCTATCTGGAGCTGGATTGGGTGGCTCCTGAAGACCAATCATACTGCTGCATTGTTCTAGGACCAATCAGACTGCTGCATTCTGAATCCTATTGTTCTAGGACCAATCAGACTGCTGCAGTTTGGATCCTATTCAACTCAGTACATAACACTGGGCCAACTGGCTGCCTCCTCTGCTCCCGTTTTTAGAAGCCAAGAGGAACAAGGATCTGGAGTTCTGAGCTGCACCAGACAAGGCAGCCTCAGCATGAATGCTGACATCTCCCCGAAACATTTCTTTCTTTTTCTTTCTTTCTTTCTTTTTATATGCTGCCCATCTGCCTGGGTTGCCCCAGCCATTCTGGGCAGCTTCCAACAAAATGACAGCAAAACATCAAATAAAAACTTCCCTCTACAGGGCTGCCTTCAGATGTCTTCTAGAAGTCAGATAGTTGTTTATTTAATGTTGCTGGGTTAAGTACCAGTGTTGTAACCCTTCATAATTATTTCCATTAACAGTATAACAGAAAGACAAAGCTGCTCCTTTTAAAAGTATATTGGTTCAGCAATCAAAATTCTGATTTTTTTCTGAATTTATCTTTCATCATTCCATCAATATTCAAAGCAATATTGTAAATTTTAATTCATAATCCTTTCCTTTCTTCATGTTCTTGTGTTAATTTTTCAAATTATGTTAAGTTCTATGTCATATTTCTTCCTCATTTGGAGTGATATAACTATGAAACTGCAGCTATTGAAACCCTTGCGGTGTGTTATTTCCCACCCTGTAGCTGTCCTGAGGGAGCTTTCCTTGGTATTGCAACAAAGGTTGTGTTCCACCCCCATTCGCCGCCAAGTGGTGGCAAAATTCCAGGAGGTTCCAGGCACTCACCCAGGGTTGTGTTTTTGTTGGGAAACAGAGGCATAGCATAGACTAGTGTATTTAAGAAGGATGTTTATTTTACACGTATTTACACCTAAAGCCTTCAGTGGAGGGGGCACAGAACATTATGCCCCAAAAGTGTCTCTCATTGCTCCCCTCATAGCCTCAGTGACCTTGAGTCCAAAGCAGATGCCAGTCACAGCCCCAAGAGTCTTGGTACAGCCTCCTACAGCCAGTCCCACATGGAGTTCCCCCTACTTCCTCCTTGTTGACTTCCAGCACACCTTGCAAATCACAACACCTCCTCGTGTGTCTGCTCACACACACACACCCTTCTCCAGACCTATGTTTTTTAAAAGAACGTTTTTTCCTGTGTGACATCGTGTCCGCATTACCATGGCAACATGTGTTTCACAGACCCAATAATCTTCCTTTGATGGGCCACCAGAACCTTTGTCTTGCTTAATGACTCCACCCCCAACGCAGGACATGTATTTTTTACACTGAAAAGCTATCTCTCACCCAGGTGAAGTCTCCAAGCATCTAGTAATTCCTCTTCTTCTTCTTTTTTTGAGATTTATTTATTTATTAACGTTCTTATGTTACATTGGTAAACATCACAAGGCTTATTATAATATAATTTTCAGCATGTATACAAAGTTTATATACAAAGTTTATATACCTAAAGGGGGGAAAAAGACAAAAAACTATTCCTAATATTTACTAACCCTAATGATGAGTGCCTTTACACCCATAAACTCTGGTACCCGAAATCTGTAACAGTATGTTTGGTTGAATGTCTTTTTGCTATATACAAGGCCTGAACTGAGATAAACATTCTCAAATTATACTCTGATTTTGTTCAGTTTCCTCACTAAACTCTTATCAGGACTTTTCTGTCTGAACTTTGCACTATCTAAGTAACTTTGCAAACATCCCCCCCCCCACAACAGTTTCCCCCTTCAACAATAGGGTTTTGACACATCAGGAAATATAACCTATTAAGCCGCTTCTTTCTGAAACACAGACTGGAGATTCATGCCAAGCAAGCCAACACTGATTATGAATCATCATTTCATATGAAAAGCAACAGAACATTTAACAGCATCCAAACGAAGCAGAAGGGAAGACACATGTCTTTGTGTTGCCAGTAAAAGAAATAAAATACAGCCAAGCTATCAGGCAAAGACAATCCAGATCCCAGTTGGGTAGCATGATGGTGTGCAGCTGGGACATAAGGTGGGGAACAGGCAAATTGTGGTGCCAGTGATGCCATCAAGTGACAGCCGTGGCTTCAGGATCCATATACTTACATGAGGCAACACTCTATGTTCCTGCAGCCCTACAAACCTCAGTCTAACAAGTGCAGATGATTTATTTTGATAAAGTGTTTATTTATAAAATTACAGAGAAGAATTTCACTTATCAGTTGTTTAGCAACCTATTTTGTTTTCGTATCCAACAGTGAAGGTCCCCTATTGGTTCTGCTGCCAAGTGTTCCAGTGATTCAGAAATTAAGTCTTCAGACAATGGTTGTGCTCACATATAATAGATTGGTCATTGGCTTTCCCGTATCTCGGGTGGGCCATTCTGGGCATCTCTGATTTAATGTGTTGCTGTGCACGTACCTCTTCTATCCTCTTGATATTTGTTCTACATGCCCGCTGGCTTCAGAAATAGTTTCAAGGCTGCAAAAGGCATGGAGGCTGCTCATGGTAAAAACAGTTTCGTGAGGAAACATATTTTCTATTTTCTCAGTTCAGACAAATCCTCTGAGAGATATCTGTCCATACTGGGCTTTCCGCAGCTGAATTATTTTGAGGTACAAGAGATTAAATGAACCTTTAATTTTATTGGTTTGGGGGGAAATATTTATATGTAATAAAAGCCCTTGACATTTTAATTCTTTAGCCAACTGTAGAACCAGGAAAGGTACGATCACTATAGTGATGAACTAGCACATTGAATGAGAAGCAATAGATTTTGGTTCATCTTATACTTTTTAAATGCCACAAGGTTCAGGACCAGGAGGCCTCCTTTTATAATGTATTGAGGGGGAAATAGCTGTGTTTGGAGTTGTTGGGAAATTTAAGTAAACATTGTCTGCTAAACAAGAGGTAGACGAGGCCTGTTCTTGTCCCAACCTGGCAGATCTCTGGCCTGCGACCATGGAGACAAGGCAAAGGGCTCTCCACTGCTTCAGAATGAGTGATAGCAAATTGGAACAAGCATCAAAGCTCTCAGAGAATCTCAGCCTGTACCTGTAGTTTAAATTAGAGTTATATTTGCTGCCAGCAGAACCATCCATTTGGATATCTAGTTTATGTATGATGGTTCTCTATCCTCCTGCAGGTCAAAGGATGCTCAATTATTCAAGACATGCCTTTCAGCCATTGGTTGATTGGTAATATTTCTGTAACTCCTATCATACATAACAAGATGGCATAAGAAACAACAACAATAAAATGACATTCAGAATAAACCCGCTGTTATTTTAAAAGAAAAGTTTTATAGAGTAGCTAGTCAGGATGACATGCCTTGCATCTTGCATCAGAGTGCCTATCTATCAGGGCAGTAATGTGGGGGGGGGGGGGAATATACATATGCTAGTGTAAAGAGTACATAAAAATGCATAAATTAGAGAAAATAATTTTCCCCCCCCAAACGTGTTTATTAGACAAAACTGTGTATATTAGAATAAATTTGCTGATGAAAATTCATGTGGACTTTTTTTTTGGAAGAAATGCAAACAGATGTGGAAATGTGGGGAACTGAACATAAGACTGGGAAAAGAAGAAACGGAGAAACTGAAATTGACAGATTTGTCCATCCCTAGTTCATATGAGCATCTGTGAATTGGCTCCACTAGAGCAATTGCACCACAGTGACCTCCTCATCACCTCGTCCCGCCCCTTTCCAGTAAGTAGAAGTGGCTCATCTGTGAACAGGTCAGATGGACTAAACTCACACTGAATATTGGCCATGTTGGGTAGCGCTATTGGGAGTTGGAATTCAGCAACATTTAAAAGATGTTCCCCACCCATGTGTTAGATGTTACCCAATATGGCAAGGAAAGAGAGTGCAGATGACTAATGATTCCTACTCTTGTCGCGTCTTACTAGAATTTCAGCCAGATCTGCAAGTTTTTAGAACAGAGAAGATGGGGGGAAATGCCAAATAAGAGAATGCATGAACATCAGGGCCTTCTTCTTTCCTAAAACCATTCAGACAATCAAGTTCCCAAACAACACTGTTATAAGGTCACAGAACAGAATTAGCCCTCATCAAGCCCACAATTGCATCCATCCAACAGTCTAGGGCCTTCTCAGCCATTCCCAGTTCAGATATTACAGAGAAATAGAGTTGGGTATTGTCAGAGCTGCCCTAGGTCCCAGCTCACAAAGGACCAACGCCAGTTCGTGGTTATATAAAACAGTCTTTATTGAAGCTCAGTTTCGCTTTCACAGCCGCGGCGTGCAGCTCTACGTCTCAAACTCTAGACCGCCGAAGCTCCGTCTGAGTCTCCTCCCCCCAGACACCAGTTTAAGACTCTAGCCTTGCTCCACCTCTTCCTCTGCTCTTTCCTCCTCTGGGTCCGCCTGTCCGCTGGGGTCTTCCCCTTCCTAGACTCTTCTGACGCTGAGTCCCCTGAGTCTTCCCCCTGCCTCCGGCGGGCTTTAGGACCTGGTTCCCAATCTGGGTTTTCTGCTGTCCCGCGCGCCTGTACATTTGAACTTCGCGCGCGCGCCCAGCCGGTCACCTTCCTCCTGATCGTTACACTGCTCTTGTCACTGCTTCCCCCTTCGGGGGGGCTAGCTGGATCTGACCTCCCCTCCGTTCCCCCACTCTCCGATAGAGGCGTGGTCAGTCCTGACTCATCTTCTCTCCCTGCTGGAGGAGACGCTGGCCCTGACACATGGGACTCTTCCCCCCCGCTACGCTCTGGTGGGGAAGCTGGTCCTGATCTCCAGCTGCTGCTTTGGGAGTCCCCGCTGGCCCCTTGCTTCTGGTGCGTCCCCCCTGGGACCCCCCTTGCCCTGACCATCGGCGCTCCCTTCTGGGAATCTTCTGATTCGCTGGAGAGGCTCATGGAATCTCTCGGGTCACTGTCATTCTCCCCTCCGCTGCCCTCAGATTCTTCCCCTTCGCTCTCCATTTCCTCTCTCGCCTGTGCCTCTGCTCCTGAGCCCCTGACAGGTATCATTAGTGTACTGATGACGCCTTCCTCAGAAACTCCTAATGATTGCTCCCAATGGCTTCAAAGTGTGGGTACTAACTTATAAGCTCAGTGCTAGATTACTTAAAAGACCACCTTGTCCATTCTGCACCCAATAGATCACTGCAGATAGCAGGCTGGTTTCTCCTGCACGTTTCAAAGATCACATAAGCCTCCTCTGTAGCAATTTGAAGCAGGGCTTTTAGTGTGGCCAGCCTGCTATCTGCACTTTCCCAAAATAATTGAGGACATTTTTTGTTCAAACAGGCTTTCCTAGCTAGATAAATGGACTTTTACCACAAGTATCTACTTTACTAGAAGTTTAGCCTTATTTTTAAATGTACTTGCTGTTTTTAGTGTTTTTAATTATTTTTAATTAGATCACATTGAGACAGTTGTTTAGGTGATTAATAAATCAGTGATGATGGCAATGAAAACAACAACAAAACTATGGGGAAACCAGAAGAAGCATGATGGGAGGAGTGGAGCTAACAGAAGAACAGACACAACCCAACAACACTTCTTTACTCATGCTGCCCCTTTATGACTTTGTTGTTGTTGTTGTTTAGTCGTTTAGTCGTGTCCGACTCTTCGTGACCCCATGGACCAGAGCACGCCAGGCACTCCTGTCTTCCACTGCCTCCGGCAGTTTGGTCAAACTCATGCTGGTAGCTTCGAGAACACTGTCCAACCATCTCGTCCTCTGTCGTCCCCTTCTCCTTGTGCCCTCCATCTTTCCCAACATCAGGGTCTTTCCCAGGGAGTCTTCTCTTCTCATGAGGTGGCCAAAGTATTGGAGCCTCAGCTTCACGATCTGTCCTTCCAGTGAGCACTCAGGGCTGATTTCCTTAAGAATGGATAGGTTTGGTCTTCCATGCCTGAATAAGGGGAAACTGATGGTAGTTCATGCAAAATCATGTCGACCATCTGTTGGGGGGAAAATTGCTAGAATTTTGGTAAGGATTTTAGCAGTCTTTATTTGGTCAAAAATATGTTTAGAATGGACTACTTGCACATCTGTTTCCAGAACAATGTGCATTTTTTGAATTGTCTTGGAACTGTAATTTATTTACCATGTTTGTATAAAGTTTTATAATTTATAAAGCAGTTCACAACATTAAAAGCGGGTACAATCAATTCAAGGAAATAAATCTTAGCGAAGCTGGAAACAATTCAACAATAACAGCTGCTAGTTTGATCCTCAGTGGCTATCAGTAAGCAGGAGCCTTTTGCGTGTCTGTTTTTAAAAGCCTGCAGGATAAACATACTTTTAGCTGTCTCCAGAAGTAAGGTATGGTCAAATGAACCTGGATGAGGGCATTCTACAATACAGAAGGCAACAACTGAAAAGGCCCTGCTCCTAGTGAATGGGTTGGAATCGTACAGCCACAAAAGATGGAACCCTGAACAGTGCTTCACCAATAGATTTAAAAACACTAGGGAGACATGTTCACAATCGTTTTGCTAGCACCCCCATCGCTCAGCCCGGACACTGAGATCCAGCGCCGAGGGCCTTCTGGTGGTTCCCTCATTGCGAGAAGTAAGGTTACAGGGAACCAGACAGAGGGCCTTCTCGGTAGTGGCGCCTGCCCTGTGGAACACCCTCCCTTCAGATGTGAAGGAAATAAGTAGCTATTCTATCTTTAAAAGACATCTGAAGGCAGCCCTGTTCAGGGAAGTTTTTAATATTTAACGCTGTATCGTTTTTAATACTTGATTGGGAGCCGCCCAGAGTGGCTGGGGAAACTCAGCCAGATGGGAGGGGTATAAAAAATAAATTATTATTATTATTATTATTATTATTATTATTATTATTATTATTATTATTATTATTACTTAAATTCTAAACATCAGGAAGAACTTTCTGACAGTAAGAGCTGCTCAACAGTGAAACAGACTCCCTCAGGAGGAGGTGCACTCTCCTTCTTTTGAGGTTTTTAAGCAGAGGTTGGATGGTCAAGGGTGCTTTAGCTGAGATTCCTGCATTGGAGGGGGTTGGACTAGATGGCCCTCGGGGTCCCTTCCAAATCTACAATTCTGTGGTTCTATGATTAATACTTCTGCTGTTAAAAGGGAAAGCAGTTGGTCAAATATCTGTTATGTATGAAATACTATTGCAAAACCTTATTAGCCACAGTTTTCATTATAGGAAGGTCAGCACTCCTTAGAAATCAGAAATATGGTTATAATTCAAATGCAAAATTGGCACATATATAATTCAACATCTTGCATTTCTAAAAGAGAACCAGCTGGAGAAACTTTTATAATCATGTTGGTGATCTGTTTCCACTTTAAGCTCACATTGGTATTTAGCGTGAATCTTATAATACAATGTACTAGCTTGCATATACAGTACCACCTCAGGTTACAGACGCTTCAGGTTACAGACGCTTCAGGTTACAGACTCCGCTAACCCAGAAATAGTACCTCGGGTTACGAACTTTGCTTCAGGATGAGAACAGAAATTGTGCGGCAGCAGCAGGAGGCCCCATTAGCTAAAGTGGTACCTCAGGTTAAGAACAATTTCAGGTTAAGAATGGACCTCCAGAACTAATTAAGTTCTTAACCCGAGGTACCACTGTAAGTATCTTTCATGTTTAAAGTAAAGTATAAGGAAAATATTGACTGTTTCAAATATAGTTTGGGCATACTAAAGAAAACACACTGAAAGGGACACTAGTTGCTTACATATATTAAGCTACAGTGTATCTCAATTATATATTTTCACACTTGCCAGATCTGAAATCTAGCATCTTCTTTCAATTTCAGTTTTCCAGAAGCAGCTTTATTCTACATCATGAGTTAACTTTGCATTTTCCTCAGCCACAAATCCATGGGCACAAAAAGTCATGCCCCCTCATCTGCATTTTATTAAACATTATTATTAAGATTCCCACAAAACTTCTTTTTAGCTTTCGACCCTGTAATTCACAATTATCCCAATCACTCTGGCTCTTCTATAAGTCAAGCATTTCACACCTACTTGATTGATTAATTAATTAACTAACTAACTAGAGAGGTTCCAGCAATCTTCAACCCAATTATTTTAACTGTTCCATGCTGAGATCTATCAAGAATTCAAAAATCAAGCAGATGGGGGCTAAAAGTGTGTTTGGCTATTTTAAACAAAACTCATGATTTCAAGAGACTTTGAATGTGAGCTAAATGAATGGTCCAATAAATATGGGGTGAAGATATTATTTAGGTTTCATGAATACTTAAACATGTGTACATCAAAGCTATAGAGGCCACTCAGTTCCTCAGACATGCCTTTATCTTCATGCATTGAGAACATTAGAATGGCAATTGTCTGCTTACATACACACAACTTGGGTTGAAATAGAATTCCTATAGCTGTTAGAAGAAAAGGGACTATACAGGAACATAGAAAACTACCATAATACCAAGTCAGATCACTGGCCCATCTATACTGTTGCACACCACCAGTGATGGCCTTGGGGTCTCAAATTTCAGCGGTACCCTCCATTCTAAATCATAGCTGTGGCATCCCCAACAGTGCCTCTGAGGTTCTGTGCCCAGTGCAACTGAATTGGCTGCACTCCCCTAAATCTGCCTCTGATACCACCCCATGGGCATAGCCAAGTGGAGGCAAGGGGGCAGCTGCCCCCCCAATCAAGTAAATCAATAAAAATGTGAAATATACTCAGAGTCGACAGTGGATTTCATGCCCTTTATTCAGCTCATAGTGGTGAGAAGGAATGGAAGTTTCCCCAAAGTATCTGCTTTATATACATTATTTACACAATGGGCTGCACATGATTGGCTAATTCCGGAATTCTCCTGTAGGCCAATCAGGTTGTGGATTCACTTCCATCTGGAGCTGGATTGGGTGGCTCCTGAAGACCAATCATACTGCTGCATTGTTCTAGGACCAATCATGCTGCATTTTGGATCCTATTGTTCTAGGACCAATCAGACTGCTGCATTTTGGATCCTATTCAACTCAGTACATAACAAAATGCTTAACAAACTGAGGTTCTGCCCCACAACATGAAGCCTGGACATGATATTGTTGCTACCCCTACAACTGCCAATGGGAAGAGAGAAGATGGGCTGTCTTACCAACAAATCAGAAGACAGAAGGGTTTCAAAACAATTTAAACTCCAGGATAATACATAGATATGCAGCAGATATCTAACTTGTTAAAGGTTGGTTACTCAAGTTGGCTGTGAGCATAGTTGGACTAGATTAAGGCTCCCAGACGTCCCTGTTTCCTGGGGACAGTCCCTAAACTTACAAATCAGTCCCCATACAAAATCCATTGAAGTTGAAAAGTGTCCCTGGATTCATTGAAAAAAAATCTGGTAACCTTAGACTAGATGACCCTCAGTATCCCTTCCAGCTATACAGTTCTATGATTCTATGATCTTTCAGATCAGTCAGGACAGGATTAATTCATCCCAAACCATAACAAAATTAAATTCTTTTTTTGTTGTTGCCATTATTTAAATTTGAAAAACTTTGCAAGTTTCAGTCTTCACCATGAAAGACAAGATAGCTCAGGCATGAAGGAATATATTTCTTAATCAGAGGATAAATCACTCTCATTGCATTGCACAGGTTGCATGAAATTTGAGCCAGCTTATCATTTCCAGGAGCAATGTAATTTGAATTTGTTTTTATTGCATTAACCTTTGTTTCCTTATATGAGATGGCTCCTTACACTAACAAGTTTTGGGGCACAGCAGTAAAGACGAGCATTAATATTGGCTGTGGATGCCCACCCAACCCGATTTATGGCCCTGATTTACTGATCCAGATCATGCCCAATCCAGATTGTGCCCCAGAAAATACAGATCTCCAAAAATCCCATTGATTTCCAGTGGAAAGCCAAAGCAGTCCCAGCTTTCTCATTTTATCACAAATGGAATCTGCAGATATGGTAGCCCCTATAGAGTGGATTAACTGTTCCAAATTTCAGACAGGTAGTTCCAGGTGTTCTCATGTTAATCACCTTTATTTTTTTATGTTTTCAAAGTAAAATGGCCATTTTTATTTTTTATTTTCCCCCACGTAGGGGCATGAAAATTTTACAGGCCTGCTAGCCCCTGCAACAGGGGATTCAGACTGCCAAATTTCAGAGTTGTAGCTTCAGGGGGTTTTATGCTATCCATCGTCAAAAAAGTTTATTTCTTTTTAAAAAAGACTGTTGAGTACTTAATTCTTCTGTGTTTGGCCTTTCACTTCTATGACGGTTTTGAAAAACAGTTCCCTGGAGGCACAACTGTCTCCAGGCAGAAAAAAACAGATGACACCCTTGCCTGGCAGGCACTGAGATGCGTCTCCTGAGTGATGCAGGGCTGATTTGCAAAGCAGCAAAGTGGGCAGGCATGTAGACAGGCAGAGCAGCAGCAAGCAGAGAGGTGCATGGCATGGGCAGGCAGATCCTGGTAAGCAGCAGGGGGGAAATAACATGCAAACAAAACAACCCAGGACACTTTTGAGGGGCAGATTTCACAGCCATGAGAAAAAATAAACCACGGAGCCACAAGAAGATGCTGTCACATAGGAGGCAGATTGCCAACAGCAGGAGCAGTGAATGAGAAGGGAAATAAAGTATTTTATTTAGTCATTGCCTAAGTGTTCGCCTAACTGTTAGGATATAAAACAACAGAGTATTGAGGATTGATTAGGAAAGGGTTGGCATAAGCAGTGCTTTTTTCCTATAAAAATACTGTATTGGCCCGAATATATTATATAAGCCGTACCCGAATATAAGCCGCACCTTTAAAATTGGAGGGCAGGGGGAAGAAAAAATACCTGAATATAAGCCACTCCATTCCTTGCTGTTCCTGGCTGCATACTGGGGGAGGGGGTGGAGCTGCGCTGTGTTTGCCAGTGGCCTTCCCCCTTCCTTGCTCTCCCTTCCCAGCCTTGGGGGAGAGGACAGGGGACTACGCACGGGGCGGGCACCACTTTGCCCTGCACTTATGGCTACATACCGTAAGGTCACGAATATAAGCCGCACTTTTAACTTTTCATGGTCGGAATTTGGAGAAAAGGTGAGGCTTATATTCAGGCCAACTCACCATGAAGTTGTTACAGTAAGTGCCACACTTTTTAACAACAACAAAAGAGGTGCCGGTACTGTGTACCCTTGAGTACCCCCTTGAAAAAACAGCACTGGGCATAAGGGGATATAAACCAGGGTGGCCCGCAAGGCCCTTTTTCGGTGGCCCTTGCGAAGTACCAAAGGAGCATCATTATCGGCAATGGGAATTGGAATGACAACATCCGAGATCCCTCTCCGCAGTTAATGCCTGGTGGCAGCAGCAATAAATTCCCTATGCACACACAAGATGGTACTTGTGTAGGGCAGGCATAGGCAAACTCAGCCCTCCAGATGTTTTTTGGGACTACAACTCCCATCATCCCTAGCTAACAGGACCAGTGGTCAGGGATGATGGGAGTTGTAGTCCCAAGATATCTGAAGGGCCGAGTTCGCCTATGCCTGCTTTAGGGGTTTGGCACTGAGCAAGAAGTGAAAGAGGAAGGTGAGGTAGGACCATAGAGAAGTGAGCGGGCCAGCAACAAGATGCCGGAGGCTGCATCTTCTTTCTTTCTCAAACCACTTTCCAGCTGGGAGCTTCACACTCCTGGAAAAAGGGAACCAAAGGACCCGGTAGATCCTTGGGCAGCTGCAGCTCTTCCTGTGAAAGGCACCCAGTGAGAGAGGTGGTCACCCAGCAAACTTCATTGCCAGTTGAGTATTTGAACCCTGATATCCCAGGCCTTAGCCCAACACCTAATTATTAGAGCAGGGGTAGGCAACCTAAGGCCCAGGGGCCGGGTGCAGCCCAATCACCTTCTCAATCTGGCCCACGGACGGTCCGGGAAGCAGCATGTTTTTACATGAGTAGAATGTGTCCTTTTATTTAAAATGCATCTCTGGGTTATTTGTGGGGCACAGGAATTCATTCATTATTATTTTTCCTTCAAAATATAGTCTGGCCCACCACATGGTCCACGGCTGAAAAAGCTTGCTGACCCCTGTATTAGAGTCTAATTTCTACACTCGAACTGCGACACCCCAATGACTACATTGGTATTTTCCATAGCAAAATGTGGCAGGTAGAGAAGGGAAACGTCCATGTACAGGAGTCTTATCTGTGCATATGTTGTATTTTTGCTCAGTTTTCCCTGAGGCATTACATGGTTTTTGGGGGTTTTTTAAAGACTGGTCTGTCTTTCGTTGCCCCAATCCCCCGACGACCCAAAGGAAGCTTGGCGTGCGCTCCCTGCTCCTTCCCCAAGGAAGCCCCTGTGTTTATGCCACAGATTCCCCAACGGTAAAAACGCAGCAAGTCCTCGTGCTCGACAACTGGAGGAAGCCTTCAACAGGTGCCGTGAGGGAAACTTGGTCTCAGAGCCTGGCCATGGAAACTCTTCCTTTCTCATCAAACACCGAGCCCGTGCAGTGCTGCCTCCATCTTGCAGTCAGAGCGGGCGCGCAAAACAATCCTCTGGAAAGGCGCAATCGAGCTCCCCTCCCGCAAAAGGAAATCACCTCAGAAAAAGACGCGGGGACTGCGTGGTCCTTGGGGGCGGGGATGTTTGGCGTAGGCATTAAAAGATATCTGCATGCTGGTGGGTGCCGGCCGGCTGAGGAGCCGCGTTTGGCTGGGGATCCCCCTGAAGCCCCAAAGAGCGCGCGTGACTTCAACCCTTTAACCCCGCGCGCGAGAGAGGTGAGAAAAGTGCGGCGCGGGAGGCAGGCGCGAGAAGGAAGGAGGCGCTGTGAAGCTCGGGCCAGTCAGCTCAGGCGGCGAGGAAGGATCCCCCCGGAGAGTGGGAGTGAGTTGGCCAGCCGCCGCCGGCGATATAGGCGCCCTCTCCTCTGCTCCAGGCAGCCACTTACGAGCGGCTCACTTGAGCGGCGCTTCGAGCTCGCGCGGGGCGGGAAAGAAGCCGGACTTCTTTCCGAAGAGCATAGAGCTGGCCGGGTCCCAAGCCTTTGAGGTCCAACCAAAGGCTCTTTTGCATTTCTGGGGAAACGGCTCCCCGCCCACCCACTCGGCGCAAAATTGCAGCGCGAGGCGAGCAGCCTCCACAAGAGTGACTGAGCCCGGAGGGGAAGCCTCCGGAGTTCAGACGTAACCAGCAGAGCTGGGTGAGGGTGAGGTTGCTCGCGCTTGGAGCGGCGGGACTTTCTCCCTCTGCTCTCCGAGCCCGCCGGAACAGGACCAGCAGCGACAGGAGGCTGTGGCGCCTTCTCCGGCTTGCAGACCGGCTGAAGCCTCGGGAAGTTCTCGGCGCCTATTTCTCGAGAGAAGGGAAACTTTCGCGTCAGTTCTTCTCTGCCTCAGTTCCACGTCGGTGAGTAAGTGAAACGCGGGAGGATGGCGGAGCGGGGAGATGACATGCGCGTCCACGGGGGACGTCTGGCTTTCCTCGGGGGTTGTTACCATCTTTTTCTACCCTACTGAGGGAATGGTCTGGAAAGCATTTGGTAGCGAGGGAGAAAAGAAACTGATGTTTGGGACAACCAAGCCTTTGAGTTGCAGAAAAGGGCAGCGGGGTTGGGAGCGAGGGGGCAGAAGGGGCAGGACAAACATTTATTTGGTTCATAAAAACAGCGAGGGCTGGTCCATAAGGGCCCGTGGGGCACTACTGCCCCACCGGCTTCCGTCTGCCCGGTCACGTTTCCCTGCAGGGAATTAGATTCGTTAGTTCCGCCTGTCACTGTCTTAGCCTCTGCCTGATGTTTGCTTCCCTGCCTCCTGCTCTACCATTCTCACTGGGCAGAAGCTGTAAGGAACAAAATGGTCCAGGCTGCAATTCTAAAAAGATTTATCAAGGAATACCATCATCATCATCATCATCATCATTTTTAAATTTGTATACCGTCTTTCTATCTTACAATACTCAAGGCGGTTTACAAGCTGAAGAAACAAAATGTACATCTTATAACAATCTAATGCAATACAAAAATGTGATAATAAAACATAACTTTAAAATAGGCAAACTACATCAAAAAAGTAACATTCAACAATCATTAGAACAGTATAAAATAATACCAACATATAAAAGTTAAACAGAAATCCACTCAACAGTTGCAATAAATAATATCTAAAATATAATCAATAAAACAACAGCAATATGCCCCATTAAGCTCGGTGAGACTTCTGAGTAAACCTACTAAGGCCTGCGCTTTCGGTTTGTCTTCATTGGGGCTTTTTGAGAATCGATAATGATCTCTTGCATTGGCTTTCAATGACTTCTGCCCCAGTTAGGACCCAACTAAATTATATGGGAAATGTATGGTTGCGTTTTCCCTGTCTGTGGTGTGTGGGATCTTAAAAAAATCAAATCAATAACAGCAGCAGGCACCCTCAGATCAGGAACTCAGCAAGGGAGAAAGGTGGCTGAATCCCACTCCATTATTGCCCAAATTAACACACACCCCAGTTGGTATTTATCCCCAGAGTGAAGTTCCTTTTGTGCCAACCCTAACCGTAGAGCCTTCTTTCCAACCACACAAATCTTTAAAATGATGCCATGCTTTCAACATGCTTCCCACATAACAGCATTTTAGAGAGTGGTGATAGATTACTTCGATTTGGAAGACACCAGCTTACGTTATAGGATGCTAGAAATCCTTACACTTCAATAACCTGGGTGGTCTCAGATTTTCTTGTGGGCTGTGATGGCGACTAAAAGCAATGACACCAGAATTTTATCTCCCACCCCAAAAGTGAGGGGCAAGGCCCTTCCTTGTTTGCCTCCTCCGAGAGAGGTCTGGAGAGTGGCAACACAAGAACCATTTTTGCAGAGCCTCTCTGTTTATGGAATACTCTCCCCAAGGAGGTTCAGCTGGTGCCTTCTTTATACACCCGGCCTTTGCCTGATCAACATCCTATATACCGTATTTACGCAAATCTAATGCGCCACCGAATCTAATGCACACCTCAATTTTCAAAACCTTGAAACCAAAAAGTATTTGCTGGCGAATTTAAATGCACCATAAAACTAATGTGCATCCTAATTTTTGCGACAAAATTTGGCCCAAAAAGTGTGCATGACATTCATGTAAATATGGTACATTTTGTTTGTGGGCTTTTTGGTTTGTTTTTGTTTTTATTATGTACAGTGGTACCTCAGGTTACAGACACTTCAGGTTACATACACTTCAGGTTACAGACTCCGCTAACCCAGAAATAGTACCTTGGGTTAAGAACTTGCTTCAGGATGAGAACAGAAATCGGGCGGCGGCGGCAGCAGTGGGAGGCCCCGTTAGCTAAAGTGGTACCTTAGGTTAAGAACAATTTCAGGTTAAGAACAGACCTCCAGAACGAATTAAGTTCTTAACCCGAGGTACCACTGTATTTTCTGTTTTTAGCTTGTATTTGTATGCTGGGAACTGCCCTAAGATTTGCGGATGGAGAGCGGTATATAAATTTAATAAATAAATATTTTTAAAAACAAACAAACAACAAACTATATTCTCATAGCTTGCCCTAATTCAGGCAGGATCATAGCAAGGCAGTTCTGCAAATATTTGTTCACAGGTACGAGGAAGTGCAGTTTAGAATACTGCTGCTCCGTCTATTTGGTGTTGTAATGAATTATTTTCTGCATGTGATGAAGTAGTCAAATAGCTTCTTGCCTACAGGCATGCTAGAATCAAAGATTATATAGAGCAGGGCTGGAGAACAGAGTCACCCATCCACCCATGTTGTTGAATTCTAATGCACATCGTCCCCAACCAGCGAGGTAGTAGTCAAGGGAAACAGATATTAAGAACATAAGAACACCCTGCTGGATCAAGCTAACTGCTCATCTAGCTCAGTATCCTGTTCTCACAGTGGCCAACCAGATGCCTGTGGGAAACCAGGGAGTAAAATATGAGCACAAGAGCACTCTCCCCTCCTGTGGCTTCCGGCAACTAGCAATCAGAAGAATTGCTGCATCCAAATGTGGAGGTAGAATGTAGATCATAGCCATCATGGCTAGTAGCCATTGATAGTCCTGTTCTCCATGAATTTGTCAATCCTTTTTTAAAGCTATCCAAGTTGGTAGCCATGCTGGGGGAGCAAGTTCCATAGTTTGACTATGTGCTGCATAAAGAAGTACTTTCTTTTATCTGTCCTAACAACATCAGGAGGCCCACTCTGATGTACAGCATCATCCCAAAAGTGTTGGGCCTCATGGCAAAGTCTTGGGTGAAATCAGCTCTAAGAAGGTTACTGGAAATATGCCCTCTCTAGTTTTTGAGCAAGTGTCCAAAATCATAGGCAACATAAGAGTAGACAAAAGTTGAAACTTAGTACTAATTTTTCAGCTAGTGTGCATTGTGAGTATACACAATATACACCAGGGATGGTGAATTCCTGGCCTGCAGGCAGAGTCAGTGAAATAAAGCCTAGTTTTGCCCCTGCCTGCAGGCCTTAAACAGCCTGCCACGTCTTTTAAATAGGCTTGCCCAACCCTCAACTGGATATGCCAGTGGCAACAGCATCAGTCGTATCACCAGCAGCACTGAAGAGTGCTGGAGTTAGGAAATGAGAATGAGTCTTCTAGTCTGTGCCAATATTTCATGAATGCTGTTGATGGCCAAATACTCAGGAAACATTTAACAATTTTTATTTAATAAAAATTATATATTGTTTGATTGTAAGAAACCCTCTAAGTGGAGCAGTTCCAAGCACTCTTTCCTTTCCCCCGAGTGTTCTGATCTGCTCCACAGTGACTCTTAATGACCAGGGGTAGGCAACCTAAGGCCCGGGAGCAGGATGTGTCCCAGTTACCTTCTAAATCCGGCCCGCAGTCCAGGAATCAGCGTATTTTTACATGAGTAGAATGTGTCCTTTTATTTAAAATGCATCTCTGGATTATTTGTGGGGCATAGGAATTCATTCATTTCTCCCCCCAAAACATAGTCCGGCCCACCACATGGTCTGAGGGATGGTGGACCGGCCCACAGCTGAAAAAGGTTGCTGACCCCTGCTTAATGACAGTTTTATGGCACCAGAGCAGAGAGCACTAGGGGACGAAAATCATGTCATCCCTGGCACAATTGAAAGGACAACATCAAAGTGCAAATTCCAAAGCGCTATGGGCCAAGAACAGGGAAAGGACCTGAGACACAGAGAGTGTAAAATCTGGTGGTGGAATTGAGCAGATCTTCACAACTTGCATTTGCAGCGGGGCTTAGCCAAAAGTTCCCCTCATCCCACCTATCAGTGAGCCTGAAATAAAATACTGGGTTGTAGTCAAGTAACATTTATTCAGAGTAGTCCCATTGAAATGAATGGATCTAATATCATTAATATCAATGGGTCTACTCTGAGTAAACATTAGTTGGCTTCAAACTATTGTGTGCATATGCTCTCGTGTGGGTGCCCACATTCTTGGAGAGTGGCATACAGCCCAAGAAGTGGGTTTCTAGAAGGCAGTGTGTCCCTTTGGCTGAAATTCACTAACCCCGAAAAACATTAATATATGCTGTAGATTTGTTGCAGATTTGCAATCCTAGAAGAGTTAAAATCCTAGTGCTAATCTCGATGTTCTTTCACAGTCCAACCTGTCTAGTAATAACAGGAAGTAGAGAAAATTAGTTCCGAATTAGTTGATGTGTTTATTCCATGCAAAATTTAACTTTGCAATGATAATTCACTACAGAGGAAATAATGGTAATAACTCTGTGAGCAAGCATAATTATTCTCTGCATTTTTTAAATCACGCAAAACCCTAATTGTGTTTGCTCAGAAAATAATCCACAGTTGAATTGCATCATTGGTTCCCACTCACTTCTGCTGCCACTAAAAAAGAAAATATAAGTACTTCCTTGCTGTCTACCACATCTCCCCTACAGATTGAGTCACCATTTTTCCTGCCATGGCTTTGACTCAGAAAAGCAGTGATTGGGCATCTTGGACACAATGGCTGCAAAAATGTTGTAGACTGAAAAAAAAGTGTCATCTTCCATATGCAAGTGTAATTTGCTATGATATCTCATATGTGTACACATGCTCCACATGTACATTAAAAATGTGGAAAAAGCAGGACTCCACCCTGATATTCCCAGCCCTGACGTAACCCCAAATATCTGTGCATTGAATAGAATGTGTATAAAATAGTGATTATGTATGCACAGTTGTATACATACAGTTCCACATGATTCAGACCCCTGTGCAAATGAGGGCCCTAGTCTTATAAAATGCCTATACAGGTAGCTCCTTTTTACTTGTTCCTCTAAACAGGCAAATGTTTGTGGTGCAAGATGCATGGCAGCATCCAGTTTGGGGGCAGCCAGTGGTGAATGATCCAAATCCCATCCAAATATTTAGTGACTATGTCAAGCACATATGAGTAGAGCAGGGGTAGTCAATGAGGCACCTTCTAGAAGTTGTTAAACTACAACTCCTATTATCCCTTCCCACTGGCCATGTTGGCTGCGCCTGGCAGGAGTTTATGTCCAGCAACATCTGAAGGGCACAATGTTTGTCTATCCCTAAAACAATTCCAAAACTCAGCATAAAGTATTAGGAAGTTGCCACTATTTTAGTCTCTTTTCTTTTTGGACAGGATTACTATGAAGTCACAGCAGTTGAATTTAAGGTTGTACTGCACACTACTTAATTTCTTGAGTTTTCAAAAGAGCTTTGAATGCCACCTCCTTTCTGCTATTTATCTCCATGGCTATTGCTTCTGCTATTTCTTGGAACCACCGGTCCTCCCCCACTGGAAGTTCATATTGGTGGAAAGGCAGAAGTTTTCCTGGCTCTCGCCCAACACATGCAAAAAGGGCTCTTACTTGGAAGGTCAAGAGAGATCTTTATTCAGGCAAGTAACAATACAAGCCCAGCAGAAGATACAGGGCTCAGGAGTCATGGTTCAGGAGTAGGGCAAGAAGCTCAGAACTGGATGGAAGCAATGGAGATGTCCAACAAGCTATCCATTGTTCTGCAGCCTCTGACCTGCTTCTCTGTGGGGTCTGGCTTTGGACCAGGCCACAACATGAAAGTTACGCCATGGTTTGACTAACTGTTATGTGTGAAACTGGGCTCATAAGTTTATTTCCCTCAAGCAAACAATGAGTTGTAAGTCAAGAACAAACCTTATGATTTGCTTGGAGAGAGAAAAAGCATGAGCCTGGGATCAGACATAATGCTAAGCCAAACCAGGGCTTAACTCCTGGTACTCTACCAGCAGCAGAAGCCTGAGAAAGGTGAAGCCGTCATGGTCTCCTCTCTGTACATCATCATGCCTGTTCATTTGCACTTAGCCATGGCTTGGCTTAGCATTATGTCTGAACCAGGCCAGTGTCTAGCTGAATGACTGCCATGATGGGTGGTATATGTGGATGGGGCTTGTATGTTGGAAGGATTCAGGGCTGGGGTATGTTGCACTTTCTTGTGAGATCTCTGTTGACGGGAGATGGGACATCCAATGTCAGGGGTCCCTAGGTTTTGGTTTACTTTTCCACATAGAACTGAAGTGCAGTTATTCCAAATTACACTTGAAAGGTAGTACACTTGTTTCATATTTTGTCTAAGTGCGTCTATGTTTAAACTCAGATTAGATCATTAATAATTATTCAGATATTGCCCTGTTAAAAAAGTATCACTCTTTCAACTCCAGTCCTGTATTCTTCTAGTTGCCACTTATTTTGTTTGTGACTAGGGCAACACATTTTAGCGACTCATTCCAACTAAAGTGCTTACTAATTTAGACAATGAATTTTGTGAGCTGGAAGAGCCAGAACTAATGAACTAGTTGTTTATGTTCTGTGGACAATCTGAGGCCTTTGTGGTATTTGAATAATGCATTAAAAACAACAACCCAACCATGTCCTTCAAAATGCTGCAGAGAAGTGGAGACAAATCACAATTAAAATTAACTTCATTTTCTGTGGAAACTGTATTGGTAAAGTACAATAATCACATGAAGCCCCATAGATATGGATGAAGGACTAGAAAATAAAGTATCAGAAATGTACAAGATTTGACATTCATGTGTTTACCGTGCTGAAGACAGATGTAAAACATTTTTGTTGAATTGCATCTATGTTGTTGATAATATTTTATACAACCTTTCTTGATACTAAGTCTTTTTCTTGCACTAATGGTGTATCTGAAGCCACTAGTCCCTTCTACTATATAATAGGTTGTTTTTTTTGTGATTTAGATACAGTATCTTCAACCTTTTCAGACCCACTTTTAACCAAAACATCCATTTGGGGACCCATTTCTTTTACCATATATTTGCATGGTGGTGGTGCTCCTGTTGAGACCCACCAGTGGTCCCGATCCACCAGTGATCTAGATGATTATGGTGAGTGTGGAATATCCTGTTTGAAGGGCCTGTAACTGTGGCATGCAGCATTTGGGGAGGACCCATAGCCCCTCAGTAGTAGAGTACATGTTGCTGGAATCTCAGGTAGAGCTAGGAAGGATTCCGGTCTCAAACAGTATACAGTACTGAGCTAGATGAACCAATGATCTGACTCAGTCGAAGGCAGCTTCCTGTGTTTCTAACATTCCCAGCATGCCACGTAGGCATGGATCCAGAGTTGTCCTTCTTTGAACAGAAGGTTCTTTCCATTCACGGAAGGACATCCATCCTTCCACTGACACAAGGAAGGGAGGCAATTTTTGTTGATTCTCCCATCCCCTTGCCAGAGCCATCTCCCATGCTGTTTTGAACGCCCCACACCAGCCTTCCATAGTAGATTTGTGGGGAGCAAAGTGGGGTGCAGGTAGAAGGGTGAATCTGCAGAAATAATGTCCTCCCTTCTGCCAGTGAGAGCATGCTACAGGCAATTTTTTTAAAAAAATGATCCATTTTTCTTTCAACATTCTTCCAAAAAGTATAATGTTGTACAATAATTAGATCAACTTACTTCTACTCTCCTAGCCTGAGCTAATGATACCATGTGGAATTCAGACTGGATGATTTAGTGAAAGAAAACACACATGGAGAAAGACATCTGCAGATGGAAGATATTAAAAACAAAGATGGAAAGCACAAAACAGGTGTTGTCTTCCAAAAGCTGGATGGATGGAAAATGAAAAATAGCATCCTTATCAAACAAAACAGTAAAGGAATAGTTCTCAGCAGTGCATTTTCAGTGCTCTCTCGCTCTCTCACTCAATCACACACACACACACACACTCACACTCATTCACTTGTACATATAACCAGCAGCTCCCAAACTTCTCCCCACAGACAACTTGAAAATTGCTGGTGATTTTTCTGCTGGTGGTAGCTATTTTAATTTTACATTGCGGGCAATTTACGGTATGTGTTTTAAAACTAGCTTTCTGTAAGACATTGTGAAATCCATTGTGGAGCTTTATAGTGCTAGTGATAAAGATAAGAAATAAGCAATGTCAGATTGCCCTTCAAGAAACTGGTTACTTGTGTGTTATAGTCATAACATGCTTCTTTTATATAGCAATTTTTTTAATTGCAGCCATTAAATCTTCATGAGTTCAAGTAAGGTATTTAAGCTTTTGTGGTATATTGAGGGTTCAGAGAAAACAATAATAAATTCTTCGAATTCATTTCTGTCCTGCTGAACGTCTCTGTCAAAGGGAGCTGATAATTAAGTGATTTGAAATAGGGAGCAGGCTTTCCATGGTTGCAAAAGAAGTGGAACATTTCAAAAGTTAACAAGGAAAATATGAATGTTTTCAAAACAGTAGCTGGGAAATATTTGGGGATTTTGTGTACCGATCAAATAAACTTATATATTCTCATAAATCTAAATAAATTACAGTCTTGTGTGCTCTGTTTTTAGACACAAATACAAATTCTGAGGCTGATTATCCTCTGGCCACATGAATAATTTCCAAGCTCTATTGTTTTTCTATACAGTTTTTGTTATTTGTGCTGTCTTAAGATAAAATAATTTTGCTTTGATGTAGCATTTTGCATTTAGCAAGAGTCTTTTTCTGTTGATTTCTGTTCCTATTGATGTTTTTATACTAGACCCACTTGGACAATTAGTACCATGCAAAATGAAACCAAAAAGGCTTACCATAATTCTAATAATAAGCACTAATTAATTTTGGGGAAAATACTAATTAATGGAGAGAAGGGCCATAGTTCAGTGGTAGATAGAATATCTGCTTTGCTTGCAGAAGAGCCCAGGTAGGGCTGGGAGAGTTCTCTGCCTAAAACCCTACAGAGCACTGCTAATTAGTTTAGACAATACTGAATGAGATGGACTGAATATAAGGCAGCTTCCTAAGTTCTGCTAATTATCTTTTAGAACAGGGGTCAGCAAACTTTTTCAGCAGGGGGCTGGTCCACTGTCCCTCAGACCTTGTTGGGTGTGGAGTATATTTTGGGGAAAAAATATGGACGAATTCCTATGCCCCACAAATAACCCAGAGATGCATTTTAAATAAAAGCACACATTCTACTCATGTGAAAACATGCTGCTTCCCGGACCGTCCGTGGGCCGGATTTAGAAGGCAATTCGGGTGGATCCGGCCCCTGGGCCTTAGTTTGCCTACCCATGTTTTGGAACCTATAACCATAGGTACTATTTTGCCACTCTTCCTGTTCAAGGACTGAAGGACTCAAAGGGACTGAATGTTGTCAGGTCTAGCTGAATGTCCCCCAACTTCCTACTCGGCGACTTCTTTATGGACACATGCATTCAGAAGCAACAATATACTGATATGTAAAAACACATATATGCCACCAAAGGCCTGTCCACATTTCCATTTGCCCCATGCTTTCTAGCCGTGGGTCTGAGGGGCTTTTCGTTTGCCCCACCACTCTCCCCAGGAAAACCCAATGTTTACCACTGAATTGTAGCAGACCTCAATCGAGTTTTCTGCAGGTTGGCATTTGTTGCAATTCATGTCCTCTCATTAAGGACATGTGGAAGTGTGGAATGAGTCCATAGTGGATCCAGTCCTTCTCAGTAGTTTTCAATCATGGACTTAGGAAACCTGCCTGAACATTTATTACAAGTTGTATACTGAAGTGTTGTGGTGCATACAGGTGTGGTGCATGGTAAACTGGAGCTAACCATGGTCATATATTTGGCCATTCTGAAACTTCTGCAAGATTTTTAATAGCTTGCTCCAGGGTTAGTCTGGAGAGCCAGTGTGGTGTAGTGGTTAAGAGCGGTAGTCTTGTAATCTGGGGAACCGGGTTCGTGTCTCCGCTCCTCCACATGCAGCTGCTGGGTGACCTTGGGCTAGTCACACTTCTTTGAAGTCTCTCAGCCCCACTCACCTCACAGAGTGTTTGTTGTGGGGGAGGAAGGGAAAGGAGAATGTTAGCCGCTTTGAGACTCCTTAAAGGGAGTGAAAGGCGGGATATCAAATCCAAACTCCTCTTCTTCTTCTTCTTCTTCTTCTTCTTCTTCTTCTTCTTCTTCTTCTTCTTCTCTCAGACTCTCCTTTAATGGACTTTGGAATTGCTGTAGCTCCTAAATTCAGTGCAAGTGTTAGGCTTACAGCTCTTACATTGTTGTTGTTGTTGTTGTTGTTTAGTCGTTTAGTCGTGTCCAACTCTTTGTGACCCCATGGACCAGAGCACGCCAGGCACTTCTGTCTTCCACTGCCTCCCACAGTTTGGTCAAACTCATGCTAGAAGCTTCGAAAACACTATCCAACCATCTCGTCCTCTGTCATCCCCTTCTCCTTGGGCCCTCCATCTTTCCCAACCTCAGGGTCTTTTCCCGGGAGTCTTCTCTTTTCATGAGGTGGCCAAAGTATTGGAGCCTCAGCTTCACGATCTGTCCTTCCAGTGAGCACTCAGGGCTGATTTCCTTCAGAATGGATAGGTTTGATCTTCTTGCAGTCCATGGGACTCTCAAGAGTCTCCTCCAGCACCATAATTCAAAAGCATCAATTCTTCGGCGATCAGCCTTCTTTATGGTCCAGCTCTCACTTCCATACATCACTACTGGGAAAACCATAGCTTTTACTATACGGACCTTTGTTGGCAAGGTGATGTCTCTACTTTTTTGTCTCTTACATTAGTGACCGGCAAATTCCCCCAGGCTTCATTTGCATGCGTACATAAAGTATAATGCTTGAAACGGGATGTTTTGTTTGACTACAACTACTTCTGGCTTGGTAAGATTCTCATCTGCTGATTGGCCTGATCAATTAGTAGGCCTGATACCATGTTGGGGTAACATACCATCTATTTGCTTAGATTATTAGAACAGGCTGTATGTACTGAAGGGAAATAATGCTTATAAGTATTTGATTAATCAATATAGGAGTGAATAAAGCATTAAAAAGGAACTTTTTGTTCCTTTCTGTTGGGTCTATGAAAAGGGCACCCTGGTGGTGACTGGCAGCTGTACAGCATCCCCTTTCAGTACAATCAGTTACTCCAATAATATTACAAAAACTATAAAAATCAATAACTGGTGCTCAATAGCCTGATTAGCTGACAGTGCCATCACTAGTGCTGGTGGTCCTGTTCCTATTTGTGGGCTGTACTTGTAGCTTGTCCAACAGTTTCTAAACAGAAGATGATAATCCCCTTAAAAACAACAACAAAAATCATATAATAATACTACAGGCCCACACATTTCTAATTCAAGCTTCATAGCTTTATTCTAAATTATTTTGATAGTTGCACATTGCGACGAAAGCATTTTAAAAATGGTGCCAGCAATGCAGATGTATGCATGCAATATCACATCGTTATGTAAATTGGCAGCAATGTAAAAAAGCAACAACGACTTGCCTAGTTTCATCTGGCCCCTTTGCTGCCTTCAAGGAAGACATTTTTTTCCTCTGTGTGCACTCACAATGTAGCCTTTTTTGTGTTTTATTATTTCTTCCTGTGTTATTTTTATTGTTTCAATGTCTTTGTAATGCACTGAATGCACTTGTTACAGAATGACAGAGTAGAAATCCTTGTCATAAATATAAATAAATCCCCAAATAGATGTGGGCTGTGTTGATACACAGAACTGTCTTTTCATAACTAGCAACTGAGACATCAAGCCACAGGTGTTATATATTAAGACTGTCTGGTGACCTGACAAATGGGCCAAGGTGTTCCTAGTAAAATTACTTCTACTTTATCTTCGCCTTACAAATCTTCATGGAGAAGCTAGCAGAAGGTTTCCACAAACAGTTTCACACTTGATATAAAACATATCAGGACCATTTAATCTTATTTAGAAACAGAAGCAAGAGGGGGTAAAATGCCAGTATATATTTAGGTGATGAAGTGCTATATCACTTTTCAATACATGTGGCATTCTCACACATTTTGAGTGTAGAACCTGTAAGAAAATTCTCAGTCTGAAATATTGTTTAGTGAGAGATGTGGTTATTACAGATAGTTCTGTAATAACATTACTCATATAAAATGTCTCCCTTCCGCCTTCAAATTTAATAAACTGATGGGCAAAACTTCCACTTCTGAATACTTACGCAAGTTAATCACAGTGTCTCAGTGCTTAATTGGATCTAAATTTGCATGTTTTTGTGCCTATAGAGGGATGTTTCATCTGATCAAAATGTTGTATCCCAACTCTTGTATTGTAGCAGTAATTAATTTCATAGAGCCCAAATAGAGGTAGTTAGTCCACTGGGATTTCTCTAAAGGATAGCCTATGACATTTTCCTCAGTATACTGTCATTGTTTCAGAGCTACCATAATGTGAACTGAGAAATTTATAGAGCAATTAGACCCATTATTTGGAGTGCTAAATAACTAGTAATTGTTCAAAGCCTTTTACTGTGTGCATGATTTGAATATAAATGTAATTGCTGATAGCAAAATGCTCAGTCTGAAGCAGTTGATACCTATCTATTTTTACATCTTGCACTTTGATTAAGATAGGGTTGCCATATGTCCAGAATTTCCCAGACATAGCTAGAATACGGCAGTAGGAAACAGTGTCCGGGAGGAAATCACTGAAATGTTTGGGGAAATCCGGAAGTATGGCTACCCATGTCATAAGTCTACATTTTAGCAAATTCCCTTAAAATTAGCTCAAACCCTTTTTTTCCCTCTCTTTTTTGGAAATTTTTCAAAAACTTGACAGCTTTGGCCCTAAAGGAAAAGAAAATCTCAACAACTTTTGAATCCGGATTTTCACTTTTTGTAAAATGGCAGTCCTAGTTAAGAGCTGCCCTAAATAAAGCTACTGGCCATCTTGGACAATATCTCTCCTCTGGTTAAAAAGTTGGAACCTATACCTACCGTATTTGTCCCTTCTAGGTGGCCTATGATTTATCCAAAGAGCTATGTGGCTGATGCAATTTGACCAATTTTTTCATAGCCTTTAGATATGGTTTGAAGTTGCTTAATATTTAATCAGCCAATAATGTGTATCGGTAGTTTAGACTCTGAATTTAATGGTCTTATATAACTTAATGCAGTTTTGGGTAAATTTTCTCAGTCCTTCACCTTATTTAAATATGCATGGGTCTGTGTGACAGGCTCCTTCATTACATATCTTTGGGCCCCAGGCAGAAACATTCCTCTTCTCGCACACCTTTGGCTAATGAAACAATCTATTGCCTTTTAAACTTTGTACGGGGGGGGGGGGTATTGTTTCTGTTTGTTGCTGTCTTATGTATGTTTGTGTTTTTATGTTGTAAACCACCCAGTGATCTTTTGAAGGGCAGTATAGAAATTTAATTAATAATAGTAATAATTTAGGGGCCCTTTTCAGAAGGTGATATTCATTACTTCATTTATTCCACATCATGGGAAGTAGTCTGCTGTGTTTGAAAGCCTTCCTGATTATTCTGCTGAGTCTTGCTCCGAGTTTAGCACCTATAAACAGCATATAAATCAAATCAAGCTCCCCTGCTCAGACTTCAGTTTTCTTAAGACTTTGCTTATGTTTTTCAGAACAGGTTTTGTTTTCTTTTGAAGTTTTACATTAAAAGTGAAACCTCATGCAACAATTCAAATGTTGCTGTATCCAAAATATGATATTGCCCTACAGTGTGTCATGACTATTCTTTTCTGTCCCTCCTGATCAATTTTCCGTGTTATGTTCAGCTCCATCAAAGCTTGATAATCTGACTCAACTATTAAATGTATTGGCAGTGAAGATCTAATGCAATCTCTTCAAACATCAACTACTTAAGACACTTCTAAATTGTACTTTTTGTGCCCTTTAGGAAAAGATTCAAGCATATGTAGTCAGAGACCTCTAAAAATAATATCAACAGTGAACCAGCAATTCCTTTTCTTGTCCATATAAGTACAGCAACACCACAAAAGAGATCCTTATCTCTTTCTTAAACTCAGCAATACTTATTATCTATTTTGCATATGTTGTGTTCATTTCTGGGGTTTTTAGACAAAGCTAACATTGTGATTAGAGGAGTCCACTTCTCTTCACAATATTATGCTTTATCATGGTTGGTAAACATAACCAGTCTTCATTTGTGGTTTTCACACATTTCAGAAATATCTTCAAAGCCTTGTAAATTAAAGGATACAAATTACTTGGAGAATACATTAATCTATAATTAAACACAATGAAGTAATATTAACAATATTATATTAAAAGCATGCACACAGCAAAATGACACTGCTTACCAATTAACAGAAAGTTCTCTGTTTCCTTTTCTCAAATAGCGCTAACAAATTCTGTCTAGCATCTTCCTTTGGACCCAGTGGACCACAAATAGAACTCTGCTTGTGTAGCGGGGCTTGCTTTGCATTTCCTTCCCATCCCACCCTTTTTCATCCACTTAAAACACCACTTCTGAGGAGGCTGCAGCAGCACAGGGAAGTGGCCAGGGCTCACATAGGCTGTGTTCCATAAGCAGAAACTGCCTTTCTGTTGGCAGAAGACATGTTTGAATTAAAGTCATTGACTTCCAAACTATCTTTAAAAGCACCTGCTCTCCTAAACTGGACTAAAACTGCAATCGTTAGAGTAACAATTCATTATCAGATTTTGAAGAACCAAATTGCTATCCATTTTTTAAAATAAGCAGTTATACCTCTTTGGCTTATCCAAAACTGCTTCTTACTGATCATGTAGGTAGAAGATACATGGTTTTCGATATGTTGCTTTTTATTTTACTAGACCCCCTTCTAGGTGACCAAGGCTTCTGTCAAAGTAGTACTCTGAGGACAAGGAGAGTGCAGTAAATAAGATAGTACTGATTCAGACTGCCATCCCATTTTTATAATATCTGAGAACTTTCCTCCACAGAGCCCAATGAAAACCTTAATAAATTTAATGCTGTATATTTGTGCTGACAGACTGACTTCAGGGAACAAAATGTACTTGTTGGTTTGTATGTCTTACTTTTTCTTCAGCATTGTCACACTGATTGATGCAGGACTGCACAAGCTGGTTGCTCTTCTGGATCATTCTTTAATATGTGACTCAATCACTGCCATTGCTTAATCTGTCAAAGCCTGCTGGTGTAATATGCGTCCTTTCATTACCCCCCTCCTATACCTGTAGTCATACAAATGAAAACATCGCAGTGAATCAATATTCTCATTTGATTGTCAGCCACAGCAGTTCTTTGTAGGTGTTAATTCACAAACCAACTTTTGCACCTGCTGTTTTTTCCCCTGTGGATATCCTAGGAATGATTCATTCGATCTCTACCAGTCGTATAATATATATTGTTGTGATTTTACTGTGTGCACGCTATGAATGAACTTGTTTTATAGGGCCACAGGCACAGCCCTATCTCAAGGATGGGGTGGGGAGTAGTTTATAGTTAGAAAATGGTTCAACAGATTGATTTGAAGGTTGGCAGGGAAGTTATGTTTCGGTAAAGGTAAAGGGACCCCTGACAATTAGGTCCAGTCGCAGAAGACTTTGGGGTTGTGCCGCTCATCTCGCTTGACTGGCCGAGGGAGCCGGTGTACAACTTCTGAGTCATGTGGCCAGCATGACTAAGCCGCTCCTTAGTCAGCACACTAAGAGAGCAGCACACGGAAACGCCGTTTACCTTCCCACCAGAGAGGTATCTATTTATCTACTTGCACTCTGTGCTTTTGAACTGCTAGGTTGGCAGGAGCTGGGATTGAACAACGGGAGCTCACCCTGTCGCGGAGATTTGAACCACCGACCTTCTGATCAGCAAGCCCTAGGCTCTGTGGTTTAACCCACAACGCCACCTGTGTCCTAAGTTTCGGGATAGTTTGTGGCAAATTTGGTGTAGAAAACATAAGAAATGGCACACATTCAGGGTGAACCTTATGTGAGAGAAGGTTAAGTGGAGGGGAGTTGCACGAAAAACTGTAAATCAATTTTCCATCATCTGGCCAGTTTGGGCCAGTAATTATAACATCAGTACTTCTGATTTCAATGGGGAAACAGTCATGGGTATAGCCAAGGGGGGCAGAGGGCAGCTGTTTTTCTCTCCCCCCCCCCTAGATCAAGTAAAACAATAGAAATACTTAACTAACTGACCAATCACATAGGTTTTACACCCCCTAACAAAAGTCCTCCCCCCCCAAACAAAAATCCTGGCTACGCCCATGAAAACAGTTAGATCCGGTTCCCAAGTTCAGTCTTTCCCTTCATCTTACATTGTCAAGACAGAGAGTTCACAGGAGTATGTACATTACGGTTGGAGAATGGATGGCAGCTAACGGATTGAGGTTGACAAGACAGAAGTACTGTTCTTAGGGGACAGGGGGCAGGCTGGTGTGAAGGACTCCCTGATCCTGAATGGGGTAACTGTGCCCCTGAAGGACCAGGTGCGCAGTCTGAGAGTTATTTTGGATTCACAGCTGTCCATGGAGGCGCAGGTTAATTCTTTGTCTAGGGCAGATGTCCACCAGCTCCATCTGGTATGCAGGTTGAGACCCTACCTGCCCAAAGACTGTCTTGCCAGAGTGGTGCATGCTCTAGTTATTTCCCACTTGGACTACTGCAATGCACTCTACGTGGGGCTACCTTTGAAGGGGACTCGGAAACTGCAATTAATCCAGAATTCATCCCCTTTGAAAATCTCTCAGATAGTTCCTTAAGTAATATGATAAATCACCTTACCTATATGATGAAACGAGAGGTATAAATCTTAACTGTCATTTACTGTGATACTACTGCAACTAGGATGTGGGAATAATTTATAAAGATAATTGTTCTTTGAATATGCTCATATTTTTCTTGTTTGATAGTGCTTCCCCCTTTTTTCTGACATCAGAAAGTACAGTGAGGTTATATATTCAGTTTTCATGTTGGACTTTCTGTATTCAGAGTTTTTGTCTGCAGTAAAATGGCTAATTTGCCTGTATCTTTTAAACATTGTGTAGGTTACTGAGACCTAGCTATATTAATGCCTGGGGTATGGATCATTTCTCTTCTTTTTAATGGAACAGAGCACCAAAGCCTATACAGTATTTTAGGGGGGGGGCTTCATGTACTTACAATTTTTGCTCTGTTATATTGTGTCTTTATCTTTCCTTTTCCCACTGCAGTAGTTTGGACATTATTTTTTAAATCATAGCAATTTTTCTATTCATACCTACATTCTGATTGAGATACCACTGGCCACATGCTGTTTTGAATCTAAATCTGTTGTCATGAGATTCCATTTCCCTATTCTTTCAAACATGTAGCTACATGAATAAAGGAATAAAGCAGAAATTCTTATTCTAGATATTAAATTCTCTCAAGCTTATGGTCATAGAGTTGTATCCAGATTTACAACTCAGTCCTAACCAAGTCTGTTCAGAATTAAATTCAGTGGGGCTTGCTCCCAGGTTAGTGTGGTTAGGATTGTCTGAACACAATCTTTATTACTTGTTCACTCTCTGCTCCAAATAAAAACATTTCTATTCATTTGTTTTGCTGCTACCCACCGCCCCCTCATTCTGTCACCATATACCTGTAGCACTTCAGCTAGCATTCTATTAGCTACCTATTTTTGTCATGTAAACTGTGCTGAAAGTTTGGTGGAAAACTGAATGGAAATCAGATAGACATGCTGGGTTGAAACCAGGTAAGCAGATGAAGGGAAATGAAAGGGCTGGGAAGGAGAGGGTTTAAACAAATTGGTTTACCTATATTCAGTACGTCACAGACATAAAAGTCTTCTTTCAGTTCCAGCTCAGTGATCCCAGGGATTCCATATCAACCTGTGATATGGAAGCTGTATTAGTGAACTAGAATATTCTATAAGAAGGCTTGGGTCTTGCCATGTAGTTCTCACCATTTTCACCATGATGCTGCCATCCCTCTTTTTGTGTTTTTAATTTTAAATCTGCATTGTTCATTGTAAGATTTTGCATTGTAAAAATCCTATGGGGAACTGTTCATACCAAGAGCTTTCTATGCATAGCAGCCTACACATCGCCAACCACACTGCATCGTGCCTTAATACAGATTATTTGAACATACGCAGGATAGAGAAGTTCCCCTGTTGCCGTGATGATTGAATTATTTTTTTTTACTATCCTAAAGTTATATATTAGAGTGCATAATAAAGCAAGATAAGCAAAAACATCACATTTGCACAGAAAATTCTTAGTTTGCAGCCTTTTAAAAACACAACAGTATTTCAGGCCAGTAGAAAAACGGGCTGTTACCTATTACATAGTTTCAGCAAGTTGGAAGGTTGGCATTGCTGCCTTTCAGCTGGATAGTGCTGGGGTGGGGCAGGGCTTCAGTAAGGTCAGAGCTGTGTGATGTACCTACAGAGCTAATCCAGTACTCCCACCAGCAGGTTTGTATAGCTCTGACCTCAACACTGTCATGCACTAGTAGGTGCTGCAGCGATGCTAGTGTTGGGGATGCGGGGGCACCCTTGTTCCTCCTACCCCTGTTCCCAGTGTAGATGGTTATTTCCCCTTTCCCTTGTTTCTTATATAGATCTTCACTCACCTTTCCCCCCTGGTGTGGGGAACCACTTTTTTGTGGTTTGCCTCAGGTGCCAAGATGACTTGGGCCATTCCTGGTATCTACACATGATACGGTAGTCTTGCTGAAGCTAAACAGTGAACAGGCGTGAGACTGAGAACCTCAAGGATGCTGCCTTGAGTCCCTGCATTGTCTTTTACGTGATTGAGCTCTCTGAAACTAGCATTCCAATTTTGAAACCAGTATTTCATTTTTGATAGCAACACAGCACATTCAAATGCATAATCTGAGCATAATATGTGTCCCCCTCCACATGCAATTGTTATATGATCCTCTACATACTATCCATCCATGTGCTCTTCACATTTTTTTCTACAGTGTTTTTGAAACTGTTGATATTAACCCCGATACAGTGACGAGGATTCAAGGAATGAATGACAAGTCCCTCTCCATCTCTGACGGATGCCAAATAAGTGGTTGCCAATAAGCCCAAACTACTACAAGGAATGTACCTGGTAGTATGGTATCCATTCAAGTACTGATTAATCTGCATAATCAAATAACTATTGTTACCATTTTAAATGCATTGAGGCTGATGAAAGCAGGATAGATTCTGTCACTGGTGTTCATCAATTTAAGGAGTTTTACTTCTGCTGACATTAATTTTGGCTGCTCTTATTCCAGTTAAGTTTATGAACAAATGTGCTTAAAGAAGAAAGGATCTCCAAACAAGTCCATCAACTACAAGAGTTTGCCTACTTGTTTAATGGAAATCTTTTTTTTCTAAAGAGGACAATAGCCTTTTCTTTCACCTGAATTCTGAATCATGGTTCTGAATCATGGTTCTGAATCATGGTTAATGAAGTTTCAGAAAAACATGGTTATGCTGATAATTATTCAGAAGTCATACATTCATTTATTTTCGTTTTATAAGAAACTTAAAACACCTGGTCCCAACATCAACAAAATGTTTTGCAATGCATAAAAAGTAAACATAGAACTTTGCACCCTTTTTTTGCAGGTTAACATCTTTCTCAAGAGTGAGTGGCACGTGAAGGTCTGGTTAAAACAGTTTCCTCAGTTGTCCCTTGGTTCATAGGAGGAATTGTTGATGAATGAATATGTATTTCTCTGGCAAAGACAAACTGCCAGCAAAAAATCAGAGGCCAATCAAAATGCACTTTCAGATTTTTTTCAGTTTTTCGGAACTTTTCTTTGCTGTTTTATACTACTATTGAATGGAAACCTGACCAAGATTAAAAGCTGAAATATGCTGACTGCTAACTGTTCAAAAATCAGCTCCACATTCTTTGCTTTCTAATAAAAAAGGACAGAGGAGGAAGTCGAGAGACACCCTGCATATCATTCAATGATTGTTTCCACTAACAGCAAACCAGAATGACTTTGTTGGGAGAGTTACTAAGTTAGAGAATGTGATTAAATATATGAGTGGATGATGAAGGGGTGCATCACTGGTACTCCTTTAGGAGAATCACACTGCAGGATATCAAAAGGCTGCCCTTGGGAAGAACGGTTTTAATATTTACCATATTAGTATTTACCACAAAGCAAAAATCTCTCAGCCTCTAAGAGTTCAGCAAGAAATAAGAGTTTTGGTTCAGCTTCCTGCTATTAGTTGCTGACCATTTAATGTATTTTGACAGCCATTCTTTCCAGTGACTGTACAGTAATGAGAACCTTGCAGAAGTAGCAAGGTTGGACTGTTATTAATTTATTTGCTGACAAGTTAAATATATATATCTGAAAGTGTGTTTGTACTACTTCTAATATAACTAATAGGAAGCAATGGATCAGGCACATTCCCTAAACAGCCCAAAGCACATATACAGTGTGCAGTAATTGGATTACAATTTATGGTTTTGTAGAGCAGGGGTAGCCATTGCAGTGCCTTCCAGATGTTTTAGACTAAAGCACCTATTCTTCCCAGACAGCATAGCTGATGGTCAGGGATGATGGGAGCTGTAGTTCAGCAATGTTTGCAGGGGACTACATTGCCTGACCTTCTAGAGCAGACTGGTGGGCAACAAGGGGCGTGAGGAGAGGGAAGAAAAGTCCTATTGCACATGCAGAAGTCCTTGCCCTAATGGGACTTCTTTGGATGCAACCCCATCTGCCCTGTAGTTCATATAACTGCCATGATTGAATTTAGTGCCATTACTCCTTTTAACTTTTTCTGAGAGAAGATAATTGGCACATAAAGATGCACATAAAGATATATACATGTAAATATGTATAATATGAATTGCAATTGTTTAAAGGGCCTTTAATGATACAGCACAAGAGATGTGGACTGGAAATCCAGGTGCTTTTGCAAATTTTTGCATTATAGTTCCTTTGTAATCTTTTTTACCTCAGTCAACTCATTCCTTGCTTCTTACCTATATCTGTCAATATTGTTGGAAAATTTAGCCTGTCGTTGGAACTTTTTTTTTTTTTCATTTACAGATTCACGAAGAAAACAACTGACCAACTGAGTCTTTTCTTCTAACTTTAGTGAAGAGATGTGTGTGATTGACAGGACCACAAACAAGAATTCTACAGAGGCTCAACCTGTTCTAGGACTGGTCTTGGGTAGCATCTCCCTGATCACAGTTGTCATGAATATTTTGGTCCTGTACGCAGTGAGAACAGAAAAGAAACTGCAGACTGTTGGCAATCTTTATATTGTCAGTCTTTCATGTGCTGATGTTATAGTTGGTGCAGCTGTCATGCCACTAAACATTGTGTACTTGCTGAAGGATAAATGGATTTGGAATAGAAATGCTTGCCTGTTTTGGCTGTCAATGGATTATGTTGCTAGCACAGCCTCCATATTCAGCCTCTTCATACTTTGCATAGATCGTTACCGTTCTGTCCAGCAGCCACTAAAATATCTCAGGTACCGGACCAAAACTAGAGCCTCTGTTATGATATCAGTAGCTTGGCTGCTCTCTTGTATGTGGGTCATCCCAATCCTTGGCTGGCGTAATTTTTACAAGGACAGCAACACAACTGTGAACGATGGGGCTGATAATGGAAATATATGTGAAACAGATTTTTGCAATATCGTGTGGTTTAAAGTTTTGACAGCCATGATAAACTTTTATGTGCCGTCACTGCTGATGCTTTGGTTCTATGCAAAAATATACAAGGCTGTCCAGCGGCATTATCAGCACCGGGAGCACATAAATGGGTCTTTTATATCGTCCTCGGAAAGATCAGGTATGTACAGTGGAAGGCTGCAAGAAGTACAAAAGATTTGTTTTGGAAGCGCAAGTAAAGATATTGGACACATCTCAAACGAGAACAGCTGTGACCAGAACAAAAGAACGGCAGCCAAATATCCAGCAAGCAGTTTTGTTGATATTCCAAAGGGTTTTCATTGCAGTAACCATGAAGTAGCGAAGCTTAGCTGTTTTCCTCTAGCCCTTGCACAGAGTGACATGAAAACAGGCAGTGCAGGCATGAGGTATGACTGTGTCAATAAAAGCACTCAGAATACAGAGAGCCTTTGCCTCCAAGACTTTGAGTTAAACAAGACTTTGGATGAGAAGATTTACGCAGAGCAGCCTCCCTGCAGAAATTACTCTGATTTCACTCTAGACGATCATCCTTATATCGAAGGGTGTTTCCCTCAGTATACCAACAAAAAAGACAGCACAAGTCTCCGTCAGTTGAAAAAGACATGGGAGAAGCTACGCAGCCATTCCATGAGTGTTAATCAAGGGTTGCGTATGAACAGAGACAGAAAGGCAGCCAAACAATTGGGATTCATAATGGCGGCATTTATGCTGTGCTGGAGTCCATATTTTGTTTTCTTCATGGTCATGGCCTATTGTGAAAGCTGCTACAATCGGCCAGTTCATATGTTTACTATTTGGCTTGGCTATATAAATTCTACTTTAAATCCATTTATATATCCACTCTGTAATGAGAACTTCAAAAAGGCTTTCAAGAAGATATTTCATATGAAACCCTAACTTCTTTTTTGGAATATTCCGGAGTGGGCTGAGGCAGGGGAACTTCAGTATCATGGTGGAAGGAAAAATTGACTTTCTGGTACTATAAAGAATAATTGCAAACACAGCGAATTCTTTTAGAACATCCTTGGTAACTGAAGAAATTGAAAAGAGTGAAAAACGAAAAGGAGAGATTTGGACAATTTAAGTAAAATATTGTGCTTTATTAATTAAACACTCCCAAGTTTCAGTCTCAGGATTGTTTTTGTTTTGAAAATATTTTCACTGTGTTTTTATTTTCCAGTTCTATTTGTTGTAACAAATCCGAGACAAAATTAAGTATGTTAGCACTTAACCTAGTTTCTAAAGCTGAAACAGATGTTTCTTCACTTCAGTGGTCAGTTTGCAATTGTCACTTGTCTCTTGATATTATTATATGCTCCCTGATTCCCAGAGCAATGAGAATGATTTGATGGATATAGCAATCAGTTTTACCGCACACAATATTGGTTGTAACATGTTTCAAATACTTAGTGGTTGGTATACCTGCCTCTGTTGAACTGCAGATTGTAAACTCCTTGGGGCTGAGACTTGTCCTTCCACACTTGATAAAGCACTGTGCACAATGCTGGTGTGTGAGAGAGAGAAAGAGAGGGAGGGAGATACATATGCACACTCTCACACTCACATACAGATCAATGTCAAGGCAATGCTTCAGTATTCACAATGCAGTTCTCGCAGTAAATCAGTGTCATTTGCCCAGAAACCATCTAATAGTTGGTTTCTACAATTGATACATTGCTGCCTTCTCTCTTCAGCTTTCTGTAAACATCACTTTTTATAAATATCAGAACAGCATTCCATAAAACACCAGCTGCAAAGGAAAATCATTGGAGTCTTATTAAAGAAATTAGACAGCAATGCATCTGAATGCCAGTTTCTGGAAACCACAGGAGGAAAGAGTGCACTTGTGCTTGGTTTCTGCTTACAGGTTTCCCACAGGCAGTGGCGTAGCGTGGGTTGTCAGCACCCGGGGCAAGGCAAGTAATTTGCACCCCCTAACCCGTGGATTTGCGCCCCCTAACCCGTGGATTTGCGCCCCCTAACCTGTGGATTTGCCCTAACCCCAGATGTTGCGCCCGGTGCGGCCGGCCCCCCCTGCACCCCCCACGCTACGCCACTGCCCACAGGCAAAGGTTTGGCCACGAGAACAGGACAGTGGCAGACTTGGGTATTATGGCACCCTGTGTTAGGCCAGCATCCCCCCACCCCAAGCCTCACACTGCCAGAAAATTACTAATTAGGCTTTGGGAAGGAGTACTGGGTAGATTTACAGACTCTTGCATGATGGAAATATATGGAAGCATTCCATGAAATTTGCTGCAGTGGTACTACTAAAAGAATTTTTAAAATGTCTAGTTCCACCTCAAGCAGTTGTTTGAGATGTAAAGGCAAATATACTGACTTTTTTAATGTATTAGAAATTGTGTAAAGGTATTTCAAGTATTGCGACTTCTTGAATGTTATTGAAGAAATAATGAGAGATGTTCCTGTTTACATTATATTATTAAATGATTTGAGAAACTGTGTGAAAAGGAAACATGGGACTTAAGTGGACAGTTAGTTAGCAGGTACAAATCATCCTTGTGAAGAACTGGAAAAGTAATAGGAAACAATAAACTGCTGAATGGTTTAGGAAAGTATGAATGAATTGATCATGTGCAAACAGCTCTTACCAAGGTCCTTCTGAGTAGTAATAGAACTGTGACTAACTTTTTGGAAGGGTAGGGAAAAGTTAGTAAGACTGGACTGAAAATCAGAGAAAACACAAGTGAAACCATGTAAAGAACTATGTTTGTTTTATAGACCACAGGAATAAACGGTTTGTCTTCTGTATATTTTAATATATTAATGTGAGATTGTAAATGGTTTTAATGTTGAACTCCTAAAAAAATTAAAAGTAGCTAGCAAATGTTCTTGAACAATATTTTACTGTGCATCCAAACACCCAGCCAGAGCAACTCCCCCGCAACTTGCGTCTAATGTGGTGAAACACTTAATTCCTGACATGCAAACCTCTCAGCTCCCTAATTATTATTTAAATATAGGGTCACAGAACTAGAGGGTGCTTTTGTCTCAAAGGGTTATTCCTCAATGTTAGGAATTAGCATCAGTTCTTTTTCAATAAGACTCTTACTTTGTCTATGGTGACATCTGGCTAAATATTTTTGATGAAGCCTATTCTTATTCTTCATATTCTGAATGCTTTCCGCAATCCTGTAATATGGCAAGATTCCAGAAATCAAAAATCTTTTCACCCGTGCTGCTTCGCTCATACAAAATGTTGTATATTGCCTCCTAACTCTCATATCTGAGGTTACATTTAATTAGGAAAACACATCAAACAACATTTCAGAGACTGCTATCATATTCATAAACTAATTGGCAGGACCCACTACTTCAAGCCATTAAATGCCCTAAAACACTGTTTGCTGTCACTTTTCCTGGGAAATGCAAGTTCCTAAATTGTACAAGTTCAAACAGGTAAAGTATTTTGAAAAATAAGTTTAAATGCACAGGTAATTTATTTGAATCCAGGTACATAGTATGCTGTGCCATTGGCAGCTGTGTGCCCCAGGACTGCAGGGGAACAGGAAGAGCATGTTCCCCCTTCTTCAACTCTGCTATGCATTTTTAAAATATCTGGCCTTAGGAAGAATTCTGTGTAAAATGAAAGCTCACTTATGCCATACATATTGTAAACACTGGTTGGTTCTAATGAAGATATTGGGTTATTGTCCCTGTGATTTCCCTGAAACTAGTCCTCAGCTAGACCATAACTTCTGTTATATTTCCAAAATAAGCAATCTAAACATGGCATCTAGTGAACTTTTTTTGAGATAAATGACTAGAGGGAATTTTTTCCGCTCCCCAAAGCCTGGGGATTTAATGTTTTTGTAAGATAAGGATGTAGCAAGTACATCTGTCTTCTGAGTGCTTTCCATTTTCAAAGCTGGATAGCATGCTGACTGCTATTTTTAAAACGTTGCTTTTCAGTGTGAAGTAATCTGATAAAGTGTCAAGAAAAAGTTAAGCCGTAAATGCAAAGGGGCTTCAATCTGTATTTGAATTACTGTATTTGAACTGTGACTCCGAAAGCTCCACCAACATACAGAAGATCCTGACAGTTGTTTGCTAAAACCGTAGAACCAAAATATTGAATAAAGCTGAATTAAACAGGCTACCTAGTATTTATGTACATCTAAATCCCACCTTTCCTTGCAGTACCTCAGGTATGAGATCCTACTAGCATCTCTGTGGGCTTAGCTAGTCTCACAATACTTGCCCCAACCCACCACCACCCTGCACAATTTATTCCTTCTGGTATGACACACAGTCCCTTGAGGGACAGGTAGGAAAATGCTATATTGTAGAGCTTTGTTTTGTTAAACCAAGAGCTAAAACAGATAGTCTTATCTTATTTGGCATTTAGGTGGGCACAGAGATATACTATGGGTTTCATGACATGGCACTAGCTGCTAGGCCATATTGTGCGAAGCACACTAACCAGGGGTGGGCAGAAGGTGGATCAGGGTCTACTACCAAATCCTGATCATCAAGAGTTTGTGACTCTCAGTGGTTTAACAATACAAACAAAATAAAGATTCCCCCCACCTCCTAATTAGGCTGCTGAAATTTAGAAAGTGTGGGAAAACAGGAATAGAAAGGATTTAAGTCTGAGAGCGCTTGTTTTGGTACTGAACACACCTTCCTGGGCTCAGCATGTGCTTAGAGGCAAACTTGTCCTGCAATTGTGTCTGCCTTCCTGAGCCACTATTTTACACCTGGCTTCAGCTGGTGGACCTGGGGTTGTAGTTCTTACAGGGAAGTCTGTCTATAATAATAATAATAATAATAATAATAATAATAATAATAATAATAATAATTTATTATTTATACCCCGCCCATCTGGCTGGGCCTCCCCAGCCACTCTGGGCGGCTTCCATAGAAACCAAAAATACAGTAAAATATCACACGTTAAAAACTTCCCTGAACAGGGCTGCCTTAAGATGTCTTCTGAATGTCAGGTAGTTGTTTATCGCTTTGTCATCTGCTGGAAGGGCGTTCCACAGGGCGGGTGCCACTACCGAGAAGGCCCTCTGTCTGGTTCCCTGTAGCTTTGCTTCTCGCAATGGGGGAACCGCCAGAAGGCCCTCGGCGCTGGACCTCAGCGTCCGGGCAGAATGATGGGGGTGGAGACGCTCCTTCAGGTATACTGGACCGAGGCCGTTTAGGGCTTTAAAGGTCAGCACCAACACTTTGAATTGTGCTTGGAAACGTACTGGGAGCCAATGTAGGTCTTTCAAGACCGGTGTTATATGGTCTCGGCGGCCGCCCCCAGTCACCAGTCTAGCTGCCGCATTCTGGATTAGTTGTAGTTTCCGAGTCACCTTCAAAGGTAGCCCCACGTAGAGTGTATTGCAGTAGTCCAAGCGGGAGATAACCAGAGCATGCACCACTCTGGCGAGACAGTCCGCAGGCAGATAGGGTCTCAGCCTACGTACCAGATGGAGCTGGTAAACAGCTGCCCTGGACACAGATTTGACCTGTACCTCCATGGACAGCTGTGAGTCCAAAATGACTCCCAGGCTGCGCACCTGGTCCTTCAGGGGCACAGTTACCCCATTCAGGACCAGGGAATCCTCCACACCTGCCCGCCTCCTGTCCCCCAAAAACAGTACTTCTGTCTTGTCAGGATTCAACCTCAATCTGTTAGCCGCCATCCATCCTCCAACCGCCTCCAGACACTCACACAGGACCTTCACCGCCCTCACTGGTTCTGATTTAAAAGAGAGGTAGAGCTGGGTATCATCCGCATACTGATGAACACCCAGCCCAAACCTCCTGATGATCTCTCCCAGCGGCTGCATGTAAATGTTGAAAAGCATGGGGGAGAGGACAGAACCCTGAGGCACCCCACAAGTGAGAGCCCAGGGGTCTGAACACTCATCCCCCACCACCACTTTCTGAACACGGCCCAGGAGGAAGGAGCGGAACCACTGTATGACAGTGCCTCCAGCTCCCAGCCCCTGAAGATGGTCCAGAAGGATGTTATGGTCGATGGTATCAAACGCCGCTGAGAGATCCAGCAGAACTAGGAAACAGCTCTCACCTTTGTCCCTAGCCCGCCGGAGATCATCAACCAGTGCGACTACTTCTGCACTAGAGTATGTTCCAAGCAAATGCCTCTACAGCTACATTCACTTCAAACGTAACATTTTCCTTTGTCAGCAGCCACAGTCTCATTAATTCCAAAGGTCTTAAAAGCCAATTGTTTCAAAAAGAAAATAGGAAGAAAGCAAACAGATGAATGCTTTCACCCAGACACTAAGCTACGGCCATATGGTAGAGATCAAATGTCTGGATTCTTAGAGAAAGGCTGGAGTGTATTTTTAAAATGTGGACACTCAAGCAACACATGTATGTGACGCACTCAGAGTCGGAATGACATTCAGGAGTGAAACCACCTGCACCATCTGTTTCAAAGAGAAGAAGAGATCTGTGGTCCATTATGCCATGGGAGCAAAGAGAGTAGCACTGCTTGCATTTGCAACTGTTTATTGAAAGGGCTACATGAATGCTACTAACGCGTGGGTAGTACAAAAGTAGGGGCGGTAACATTCAGCTTCTAAACAATCCAACATTTAAACGGTACAGAACTTAGAAAAGGTACTGATGAGAAGCTGTGTCACTTATTGTTGCAGGTGTCACAGCAGACACAACCTGGCAGGCACCTGTGACCCATGAGTGACATAGTTATGGAATGCGAAGTAGCACAGGGGTCCATCACCATCCCAGCAAACAGAGCTCCATGAAACAAGGTGAAGCGCAGCTTTTGTTAAGTAACTAGCAGCTGCAAGGAAGGGCGGGGGCGGGGGCAATTACCAACTTTCTCTCCCTGTCAACATCCTGACAAAAGTCTCATTAGAAGTTCCTTTCACTTCAAGGGAAACCTCCCCTAATCCCAATGAGAGATTTCCTTCCAGTGCAGCTTCTCAGAAAGGATTTTGGGGGTGGGACATCTATCACAGTCCTATGGTCAAATTCATCGTACTGGGATCCCACGGGTGATTTACTTGTATTGTCAAATACAAGTGCGTCGTGCCTTCTCCTTTTTGTGGTCTGGAGGATGCCTATTCCCAGTTCCCACGGCGTCGTTTCTGCCCGAGCTGGTGTGTGTGTGTCTGTTTATAAAAACCCTGAGTGGAAGAAAGCGGGTGGTTTGCTGAGCTTTCAGGGTTGCGTTACTACGAATTTGTCTTTGGGTCACTTAGAAACCTGCAAGGTGGTGGTTGTGGTAAATGGAGGCACAGACTACAATCACACGAAAAAAAGGAGGGAAAAACACTTTCGGAGGAACCGCCCGACAGGTTCCTCCAGAAACCCCCAGCGCACTACGGGCTGCGGCGCCAGCAAAAACCTTCCCGCAGGTGGAAGGCAGCAGGCGAACGCCCTGAGGAGGTAACTGGTGACTATGCAAGCTGTAGCCACTGCTTGACAAACCTTCCGAAGGGGAGGCTAACGTGAAGCCGAGCTCGACTATACACAGCAGAGAGAGGCGCCTCGGCTTGAAAATGCCGCGCAGCGCCCTCCCCCGCCTCTTTACTGGTATACGCGTGAGCGTTGTAATTTTGGGAAGCTCCTCTCTTCCCTCTCTATATCAGCCGCCCTCAAGCGGTGGCTTCCAAACGGAACCGGAAGTGGGGGAAGGAGCGTGACTAGCCTTCGGTTGCCCTATCTCTATGTTGTTCTGCGCCGGCGGCCGCCCCGCGTTCATAGAGATAAAGAAAGCTCCCTCACGGCCTTTCCGCTTCAAAGGTTCTAAACTTCCGTGGCCCTGCGCGCATGTCACGAGGCGGGACGAAGATGGCGGCGCTCTGCGGCGACGGCGGCGGCTTCCGGTGTCCGGCGATCCGTTGAATGGGCGAAGCGAGGAAGTTAGTTCCGGAGGAAGGCTGCTCCCGCGGGTGAGAAGTTAGCTCTGTTTCTTGGCTTGCGCAGCTCTCGAACCCTGTGCTGTTCACTCTTGCGCGGTGAGTTCCAGAGACGTCGCTGAAGCAGCAGCAGCAGCAGCAGCAGAATGACGAGCAAGGGTAACGAAACGCGGAACCCCGCGGAAGGTGGACCCCCCAAACTGCAGTTTGTCCCCTTCAGCAGCGCCTTGGATGCTGGCTTTTGGCATGAGCTGACCCAGAAGAAGCTCAATGAGTACAAGCTCGACGAGACCTCCAAGGCGATCAGAGGCTATTACTATAATGGCAAGTACACCGTGGGCCGTTTCTCTTCTCCAGGGGTGGGTGGGAGGGATTGTTGACCCCAGTAATAGTGGTTCATGCTGCTGGATCACGCCCTGCGCAGGTTAAAGGCAGGTTCTCACGATGCTGAGGACGTGTATGCTGACAAAATGAAGCAATTATAGCATTGCTTCACTACGCGAAGTGTAACCTGCTCCTCCTGCGCATGTTTACTCTCGAATTCCGCGGCATAGGATATTGTACCCAACCCCACACATTTCACTCGGAGTAAGACCCACTGAACTGAGCGGCAGTTAACTTTTGAGCCAAACGTGCATAGGATCTCGGGGTTTTCAGTTGATGAGGATGCTTTGTGGGGCCCCCCTGCAGAGGCTTCAACTTCAATGTCCATGTCACTGAAAAAAATGTACTCATTTATATTTGTATACCGTTTAATCATCAAGACTTCTAAGCAGTGTATATAAAGCAGTATAAAATATACATCAAAATACTGGTTACAGATAGGTAGCCGTGTTGGTCTGCCATAGTCAAAACAAAAAAAATTCCTTCCAGTAGCACCTTAAAGACCAACTAAGTTAGTTCTTGGTATGAGCTTTCATGTGCATGCACACTTCTTCAGATACCACACGAAAGCTCATACCAAGAACTAACTTAGTTGGTCTTTAAGGTGCTACTGGAAGGAATTTTTTTTGTTTTATCAAAATACTGATAAGATCAAATGTTGAAAACAAGCTCCCCTATGTTTTCCCCAAAATACAGTGGTACCTCGGTTTAAGAACAGCCCTGTTTACGAACTATTTGGTTTATGAACTCCGCAGAACTGGAAGTAGTGTCCTGGTTTGCGAACTTTACCTTGGTCTAAGAATGGAAGCTGAACGGTAGAAGGGCACTGGCAGCAGGAGGCCTCATTAGGGAAAGCACACCTTGGTTTAAGAACGGTTTCGGTTTAAGAACAGAATTCGGGAACAGATTAAGTTCATAAACCGAGGTACCACTGTATAAGTAAAACTGGCGGTTTGAAAATATATAAAATAAAATGGTATGTTGAAATTCATGCAATAATTAACAAAGCTTTTAGAAGGCACCAGAAGCAATTAACGTGTTTGACTAATATCAATGGGCAGGGAGTTCCAGACGGTAGCGATTGCCACACTGAAAGATCTGTTCCTTGGAAGCATGGAGCAAACATGACATGGCCCTTGTAAAACTGTCTGTTCTGCAGATTGAAGCAGTCTGTTGGGCATATAGGGAGAGTAAAGTGATCCCTCAAATAAACTGACCCTAAACACTTGAGAACTTATTCTAGCAAAGAAGTGCCATGTCCCTGCACTGCAACAACACAGTCCCAAGTCAAGTCTGTGGAAGTCTTTTTGCACTCAAACTTAAGCCCCTTATGTTTTATCTAAGCTTAGGAGCCTAGCTTGCTCTGGATGACAGGAGTCTGTGGGTACTGATAGACAAATTTATTTCTGTTTCTCCTATCTGGAACAGAGAAATAGGAAGTACTTCATAGTTATTTTCTGTTAACTCCTTTCCTCTTTCTTGAACAGCTGGTGTTTCACTCTTTCTCCATTAATGTGTGAAGAAGCCCACTGACTGCATACCACTGCCTCTTCAAATTGAACAGAAAAAAATTACAACCCCAAATTATTTATCTAGGCTATCTACTTTACCTTATAGTGGTGGGTGGGTGAGGAGGGGGGAAGGAAGCAGAAATACGTCCTTTTCAATCACATTGTCCTTCATAGAATACTTCTTCTGTGAAATGGGGAACCAGTTATGAAACCACCATATGAAGAAAGACTATCTTGTGAGGAAAGCGCATATATACTCAGTCATTAAGCAATCTTATGAGGGAGTATATTAAGATTGTTCCTTGTCTAGCGCACAATGTTGCTTCCCTTATGGGAAAAATGTACCATCAAACATATACCCATAGATACAGCCATCCTAAAAAACTTTTTTTCCGTTTGTTCTTCTAGGAGATCCTGCTGGTATGCCAGCTCGTTTAACACTGGAATTTAGTGCTTTTGATATGTAAGTAACTTAAATGGTTCCTATGTTATCTTTATTTCTCTATTTCTCCGCTTGCAAGCAGCCACTATGGCTTGACATATGCTTTCATATGTAGCAATATCTGTGCTGTTCTTTTTAGATTTTTTTCCATTCTGGATCCTCACAATGCTGACATTGCATTAGAGCAATTCCATTTCTCCCACACCATCCTACTTTGCCTCCTAGTAACCAAAAAAATCAAGACTTCTTCTTTTTTTAAGAACTACAATGACCCTGCAAAAACGCTTATGTGAGAATGCTTTTTTGCACACCATTCCTCATTTACTGGTTTTAATGACGCTTAGGTGCTGTCCTTTTCATTTTTACTACACCCCATTCTATCATTTGGTAGCATGGTGGGAAAATGTTTCTCAGCATTGGAATTCTGAATGAAATTTTAATATATAAACAGAAAACAAAGGACTGTCAGTACCTTTTCACATGCACATGAAGGTAGAATGAATTTGTGGAGGGGAGACGAAGTGTGACATGACAAGTGTTCCATAAAACTGGGGTCCCTGAATTAAATGCATGGTTCCTGCTAGATACAAGCTGTGCATCCCAAGTGATGGGGGATTCAGTGATCAGGCAGGGATATAAAGGAACAGGTGTCCTTGAGGTATCATGGACCCAGATTGTTAAAGAGCCCTGTAAACTCAAGCAAGATCCTTGAACATTGTCAGAGGAGCAGGGGAAATCACTTCCAATGGTCAGTCGGAAAACAGAAATGATTGATGAGCAATACTATGTAAAGGGTGTGGCATTCTAGAGATAAAATGATCTATGGATTTTGTGACTTCCAGTAGATTAGCATGAACTTTGAATGCATGCCTTTTAATATGTCAGATGTGGTTTTTAAAGCCCCATCCTAGCTGTAAAAAGAGGACATGCATCTCTACTTGTGAAAGATGATCCATGGTCCTATTCCTCTTTTCGACAACCAGGTGGAGATTCTGCAAAACTGAAGAACAGTGGCCTTAGGCATAACTGTTTGCATTCTGTTTCTGGTTGGAAATGTGCCTCACTCAGTTTCTGGTTCTTCTCCCATAGCTATATTTTTATGAGACATCTAATCCAACTTCGGTTCCTTTTCCCTCTGCGGCTGAGATCCATGCAAATAAATGTTAGATGAGTTTGAAATTGTTCTGGTTTGGATATGCAATGTATATTGATCGGGGTGGGGGAACCTGTGGTCCTCCAGGTATTGTGGAACACACAGTTGCCATCAGCTTCAGCCAGTATGGGCAGTGATCAGGGATGATGGGAGTTGTAGTTCAACAGCATCTGAGTGGTCCATGGGTTTTCCACCACCCACCCCTACGTAGCAGCCTTGCAAAACTGAATAAAACATCCAGTTTTCATAGTTTCTTTCCAGATGTTTGGGGGGGGGAATGTGCAGAGTACCAATAGCTCTGGTTTGTGTTAAAACCATAACAAATACTGGAATATAGTTGGAAGAGTTTTTGTCTTTTTCCTTAGGAATGCCCCAACACCAGCACATTGCTGTCCTGCTATTGGAACATTGTATAACACCAATACTTTGGAAGCATTCAAATCCTGTGATAAGAAGCTTCTTCTTGAGCAAGCCGCAAATAAGGCAAGATAAAAGTGTTACTATTGGAAGCCGCTTTTGAAAACAGCACTGAAACTGTGGCAGTGGCGAAAAGGACCTATGAAGTTGTGATCCTGGAAGCTATTTACAATGTGATCCTGTACATGCTTATTTTGAAGAGAGCTCTGCTGAGTTCTCCAGTTGAGTGTGTGCAGGATTTCATTATTTGTTTCTCAGGCTCACTTCAGGAATGAGATTAAGCAACTTCAGTGCCATATATTGCCAGAAAATTGTATGTTGTGTGGTATTGGCTTTGGTGACCTGTTTTGATGCTATCCAAGGAGTAGAAAAATAAAGGCTAAGATGACAAATCTCAACACAGATTGCTTTATTGAGTTTATTGCCCTCTGTCCTCCTATATGGCAGATATTATACCATTGGGAAGCAAATACATTAACCAATATATCCACTATTTCAAGGAACTTTTATTTAAGCATTTAGTGCCTTCCCACTGAGTTCATTGGGCTCAATCAAGGATTGTGGCCTAATTGATGCAAATGTTATGCCTGTACTGTACTCATAAGCTGGTTTAATTCTGAAGTTTTTTTTCTGAAATAACTTGATCATTTGTAGCTTTGTGAGAATGCTGAGAATTCTAATGGCAATATTATAATGAAACCTTGACTGTTAATGCTGTTTAAATTTGCAGTGTAGGAATGCCCATGTATTTGGCCTTGTAAAGAATGTAGATTACTGTTACACGGTTTTTGAAATACCTTCTATATTTCTAGCATATGCTGTTGGGAGAGATCAGGGGTCTCTCTAGGCCAGTGTTTCCCAACCTTGTGCCTCCAGCTGTTTTTGAATTACAACTCCCATCATCCCTGACTAGCAAGACCAGTGGCAAGGGATGATGGGAATTGTAGTCCAAAAACAGCTGGAGGCACAAGGTTGGGAAACACTGCTCTAGGCCTTTGCATTTGAAATAAATTTCAGATACAGCATGAAAGTGAAAGCTCTCCATGGGAAAAATTCAGATGCACAAAGAAGGAAAGGGAGCAGTCCACAGAATTGCATGTGTTCTCCCCATCCGAAATGAATTCTTCTTTCCCTGTTCAGCATTATGTATGATTATCGTTCACCTGCATGCTCTGACTAAGCTAACATTAGTCCATTTATTTAAGTAAGTCTATTCTGACTTGGTGGCATAAAACATATAAGAACAGTATATATTAATATTGTTGCAATGATGAGACAAATTCTAATACTTTCCTTTACTGATGATGATTTTCTTTTTCTTTTCTACTGTTAGATATGGGATGCAATAACATCAGGGACTGCTGTTGAGAATCCTATCTTACTGAACAGATTTATCCTATTAACATTTGCTGTGAGTAAATGGTGTTTTTTATTTTAAAAAAATTCTAGACGATTCACAGCTAAAAACAAAGCATTTGCCTAATAGTCAACGAAGACTAGCTGATGGGTCATGAATCTAATGCGCCCAGGCTGAAATGTCAGGTTTACACTGCAGTCTTCTGTGATTCCTGGAAAGGAATCTTCTGTGTCTGGAAATACCCCTTTCTATCCTTGACATATAGAAAAATGAGAGCAAGTGGTACTTTCTAATTTATTAAGGACCTAGTTTTGTACTGTATAAGAAAATGTTGTGCGTCACTGTAAAAGCGATGCCACAGTGAATGTGATGGCTCCTAATTTTGATTTTACAGAATTGGGTTCCTAGAATCCTATTCCTAATTGGCATTTTGTAGCCTATGCTGGCCTAAAAGTTTTATATGCTTCCCCTCTGCTATTCTCTCTGTGCATGTCAGTGAAGTGTAGTTTATGGCAGTACCCAGTTGTCTGACATTGCATGGGTACATTGGGAATGCTGTATTATGCATTCGCTAAATGGCTAATTTGAATAGTAATCATTGGATCAAACAACTATTTCCAAGCTATTACGTTTTGCAGTTATTTCATTATTGTAGTTTTAAAATGTTCTAACGTGTTCATACAACTTCCTCCTTAGGATTTGAAGAGATATCGTTTCTATTACTGGTTTTGTTATCCTGCACTTTGTCTCCCAGAAGGCATCCCTTTGATTCAGCAGCCTGTGTGCCTAGGTGCAAAGTTCTCTGCTACTCAGGTATTTTTTAAAACAACAACAACAACACTACTAACCTAAAACTTTTAGGAATTTTTTTGTTGTCAGAATGGTTTATTCATTGTAGCACTAAGTGGGGTGTGCGTGCATGGAACAAGGTCTGTTCATTCAATGGGATTTACCCCATTCTCCTCCCATGTACCTCCTAAACCTGTTTTGGGTTTCCCTCCAATCCTCCAGAACTGCTTTAGAGGCAGGGAAGGGGCATGCAGAGGGAAGGAGGGAAGTCCCACTGCGTGATCGAACCTTGTTCCCTGCACACCACGACTTAGTTGAATCCCACCCATTACTTCTTTATTTATGGAACTCCATTCCTGTATGTGGTACTTAAAGGAGAACCTCTGGGTTTCCTAAGGCCACATTCCTTCACCCCAGGCGATAACCCTCACCGACACTGCTTCATGTCCTTCAGCCCTACTGTTGGGCTGTAACGTATCCTTAAACTGTGAAAATGCCTTTTGTTTTCCTGGATGGAAAGTGGAGAGAGGGATGTCCTCTGCCTTCTGTGTGGTTGTGATGTGTAGAACAGGTGACAATATTGTTCCTGAGTGCCTTTGTCACTGCTGTTGAGCACATACGTGGCCTTGGTACACTAGTGACCTGTATGTGATGAAATGGGGTGGTGGCTAGACCTCAGGTGGTGGGAATCTCAGTCTGAACTAAGTAGCATTTAAGAAACAACACTGAATTGAGCAAGCCTGTGTTCTGTCTTCGTTTTAGATTGAAGCTCTCCAGAATGCATATGATGAACTTTGTCAGAAAGAAGGCCTTACAGCTCTGCCTTTTTTTCTAATCAAGTACCACGACGATTCTGTTCTTGTCTCCTTGCTCAGAAACTGGGACGACTTCTTTTCTGATCCCAAGGAGAAGGTAAAACCCACCCTGAACACAAGATTCTCTATTGCAATTCTCATTTACACCTTTGACTCCATTTACTGGCTTCACAGGACATGAAAATAATTCCTAGATCCATAAGCTTTTTCTTGTTGAGGTTAGGAGAGGAGAGCAGGTTAGTTGGATATCTGAAAGAGGATTTTACGTAGGTTAGTTGGGTGTCAGACTTTTCTAAGTGCTGGAGGTCACTTACTTTACCTTGCTGTGCTCAGATGCTTTATGGCTTTTCTTCAGCCTAGCTCTGATGCCATAAGTCAGGTATGGCCAAACTTGGCCCTCTAGATGTTTTGGGACTACAACTCCCATCATCCCTAGCTACCAGGACCAGTGGTCAGAGATGATGGGAATTGTAGTCCCAAAACATCTGAACGGCCAAGTTTGGCCATGCCTGCCATAACTGAACCAGCTTCTGGGGTAAAATGGCTCGGAACAACTGAATGTTGCAAGATAAGAGAAGAGGCTGGATTTTGCTCCTTTCTCTCTTGCATACTAGGAAGTAGACCTCCCTTCCTCCTTTTTAAATAAAAGGGAAGGCATGTTTAATAACACAGACTCCTCTAGTCATTAGCCAACTCCGTTAATTTAGCCTTTTGACTGGGGCAGCTACTCAGGCACCTGCTGCTGGGTAGGGGTTTCACCACACATCAGGTTTCTTCCCTCTCCTGCCAGCAGATCTGCTTTATTTATCCAAGATGCTACATGTAGAGCTTGTGTGTTCCTTGATGGTACTTGTCTCGCAAACTGATGAATGTTAAAATGTAAATGGAAAACCGATGTGCTGCAAGGTTACAATTGTATATGTTCAGCTCTGTGTCTCTTGCATATTTACAGTTGTACTGTGGTCAAATAAAATTAGCATACAGTACATACTATTAGTATTTAGTAAGTGTATTAACTGTTAATGGTATCTTTTTTTCTTTGCAGGTGACAATTGGTGTTTACGATCCCTGTAATTTTGCCCAGTATCCTGGTTGGCCACTGAGAAACATCTTGGTCCTGGCAGCACACAGATGGTATTTATTATGATTCCTTAAATGTGGCTTTCCCCATGGCTACAAACCTAAACCCATTTACCTTGAAGCAAGTCCCATAGCTCCCCTTGCCTCCTAAATTTCCAGAAGGTTATCCAGCCCTCTGGATTGGATTTAGTGAGGGGGACAGGGAATCACCAAAAATTGCATTCCTACTCTAGTATGCTGATGGAATCCTTTCATCAGAAGATGAACTGCACTTCATAGTACCCTTGGTTATGGTTAGGATTGGATCTTTCTCTGGAAAGATCACCAAAACATGGTATTAATTTATGAGCTTTGGGATTTTCTACAGTATTGTCAGGGCAAGAGGCTCCTTCAAATTTCAGTTTTGTGTGATAACCCTGAACTGACCTTTGGCTGAGCCAATTGTACAATGCATACCAAGAATTTACAAATGAAGATTGCAGTTCTTAAGAGCCCTCCCATAGGTTCCGTCTATTGAAACACAGGTGATTTTTCTGCTATGTGGTTTAGCAGAGCACATTGCTCTCGCAGATTGCTTTTGGTGCACTTGTTCATCTTGCTGTTCCTTATTACAGTGAATAGGTTTGTCTCTCGGAAATGTATATGGCCTGTTGGACTGTATCCAAATCAAATCCTGCTGGGAAATTTTCTTGGCATCACATTCAGATAATTACCTGTTGTTAATCCTGGCTTTCTGGCTCTGCTGCTGTTACAGAGTTCTTTATTTCTGACAGGGGCAGCCACCTTCCTTCTGTTCAAGTACTCTGCTTCCGAGACAGGACCATGCAGGGAGCAAGAGACATTTCACACAGCACCCTTTTTGAAATAAAGCTTCCACAAGTGACACAGAATTCAGGTAATCCATTTGGACGGGTGGGGCTCTGTGTCTAGTGAACTGTGGTCAATATTCCTCCTTGGGAGATTTTTTTCCTCTCTCTCTCCATCATGCTGTGATGATGAAAACAGTGTGGTACTCATCCCTGACTTTGTATGTTAAAAGCTGCTATCAGTAAAGGCTTCTTCAGTGAAAAGGCCTTGGAAGGTGCCCATCCTCTCTAAATCGTATGCCAGTTTTGAAAGCGTTTCCTGTACTTGGAAACCATTTATGCCTCTGGTGTTTCCATTATGGTGTACTCATCAACGTAGCTTTTCACAAAAAGCTGTTCAAGAGGAAGGTGGCCTTGTTTCTATGGCATTAATTGCCAGAGATCATGCTAGAGGCAACCAGCTAATAGGATTTGTTTTGGACCGTTCATTTGACTTCATAGTTACCTTCTTTCTTGTGCTTTATTGTCTGAAAAAGGCACACTTGCCGTTCATCCACAACCTTCTGAACCCATCACTTCATTAAGAGGCCTTTTTATTCGCTTCAGGGACATCAGCAAGTCCTGTTCTCCAATTGTATATTGGCTGCCAGGCCAGTTCCAAGGATAATTCAGAGTCTTAGTTCTTTAAGCCAGGCAAACCCTCCTGTTGGGCAGCGTCAGGCAGCAGATACTGGGAGTAGGCAACAGTGGTGCAGTGCTGAAAAACAAAGACGTGTGGGTTCCATGGCCTGCCCTGCATCCTCTAAGCTGACCTGCTGCCTTTAGGTATGGTGGAGCACGCTGACACATCAGTGCTGAAGTAAGATTCAGGACCGCAGTGCCTCAATGACCGCCTCTCCCCATATGAACCAACCTGGACCCTACAATCAGCATCTGAGGCCCTTCTTTGTGTACCCCCTTTTCTACAGTGGCTCCCATCTTGCAGAATGCTGTCCCCAAGAAGGCTCACCTAGCGCCTTCATTACATTTCTTAGGTGCCAGGTGCAAACATTCCTCTTCTCCCAGGCCTTTGGACAATTAAGAAATCTATGCCCTTTTAAACTCTGGGTTTTCGTTTGTTACTTCCTTGTGTATTTTTGTGTTTTTGTATTGTAATCCTCAGATGAAGGGTGGTATAGAAATTTAATAAATAATATAAACAAACAAACAACCAGTTCAGTTGGCCTTTTTGTGTAGAAAGGGGGGGTAGGGGGAAAACCCCCATCTTGTCTGCCTCAGGCAGAAAAATGTCTTGGGCAAACTTTTCCCAAAGTAGACTGAGTTTCCATCTTCTCCCATATGATTCTGCCCAGTCTCTGATCATCTGGGGCTATTTTGTGTTCCCTGCAGCCTTCAGAGGTGTATTTAGTTAGTGGCAACATGCAAGAGTTCCTTTTCTCTCTTATGTCATTCTGTTTTCATTTGAATGCTTTTCTGTTTTAGTGATCATTTGATTTCTCTGCTAGTTACACTTTTTTCAGTTGGCTCCCAGTTTTAATAACTGTGAGCTGCTTTGGCCTTTTCTAGTTGTCTGGAGTAAGTGGGCTGTACATTTTATTTCTAATATACACTGTATGTTTAGATGTTCATCTCCACAGATTGGGATAAAATGTGATTTGGGGCCACTCGAGGAGTTTAGTAGCTCAGTTAGGGTTAGAATGTAGGTCAGATCCATCATTCCTTTGATTTGCATTACTTGATTCCCATTTAAGAACCTCAAGAAACTGAGCTTTTAAAGTAAGGCAGTGCTAAAAAAAGAAAGAAATAGCTGCCACTAGCAACAATGCCAGTCAATTGCTGCATTATGAAACTGATTACAGAGCTTAATCTGCACTCATGTGTTGGCTTCAGAATGTAAAGTATGCTAGAATTTATTTTATAGATTACTACTCTATAAAGTCCTCAGCTGCACAATAAAATATTCTATCATCCAAAGTCTCACTTTTATGGCAAGTTCTAGTGAAATCTGGATTCTTGTAATCTAGAATACTTTTCAATATATTCTAGAACAGCCAATAGCTTTTTTCTTTTTTGCAAGGTTTCCACTAGACTGACGTGGGACACCTTTGAAATTACAGTAGTGACTTCATATAACTGTAGTTCTCCACTACTCAAACTTTTAACAATTTGCCATTTACGATGAGTGGGATTTTGCTGTCTCAAACAACATTTGTATTCTTCAACACAGTTATTTTTCTCTGGTGAGGCAGGTTGTCCAAAAGCTGTTGGATGGGAGAAAAACCAAAAAGGAAGCATGGGCCCAAGAATGGTCAATCTGAGCGAGTGCATGGACCCGAAAAGGTACGTACCATTACAAGGCTTCACACTCTGAAAGGCAGCTTTGCAAGATAAGAAATACAAGTTGGGAATGCCACTTAAATACCTGAGGAAGCCAGCTCTTAGCATTACGGACTCATTCACTATTTACTCACTGTCTACAGAATTGTTTTTATTTTTTCCTAAAGAATCTCTTGGCCGTTAGGTCACTATGTGTACTTACTTATCAGTTCCCATTTCTTTTCTTTTTTAAAAAATAATTTTTATTAACAGGCCAATCAAATCACATTAATTCCAAATCACATTAGTTCCAAATTATACAGCCAAATTTTAAAAATTTTATTGGGGGTACCCATACTTCGAGCTCCGAAAGGGATCCAAACATCACTCTTGTTGCTGCTTTAATTACACAGTTCTGTCCAGATAGTCTCTTTGTTATTTTCCTCATCTTCTTGTTGTTATCATATATTCCTTTCTTTGTGATCTCTGATAATCTTCACAAGCGGGTTGAAAACAAACATATCCTGTGTGGATTTTACACTCTCCAAGAGCCATATCACATAAAGGACAGGCGCCATTTCCACACCTCCGCAAAGAACATTCCCACAGTCTGTCCGTTGATTTCCACAGGCCTGCGAATCTGTATCTCAGGGGGCCCTGCCAGGTCAAATCCACATTCCGATAACCATACATTCACATTCCAATGACCATGGTCCTCCTCCCCCTCGTCCTCCTGTGGGCAGGCCTGTCTTAACAAATCTCCATTTGAAACTGCGTCACAAAGCTTTCTTTCCATCCGACGTTTCCACCAGTCCTCTGTTTGATCAGTAATTCATTTCCACACAGTTCTTAATCTCCTGCTTGTGATTAGTAATTTGCAACAATTCTTTCTCTCTGGGAGGGAGGATTATTGGGTACTCACATAAGACAAAAAAAGAAAAGTTTTTCCTCCCCCCCTTTCTGTTTCTCTCCGACATACCGATCTTTTAATGATGAGTCTTCACTTGATTTATTGTCCAGCCCGTCGCTTCGCTCACAGAGATCCTATTAATCAGCAGTCTTTACTCCCGATCTTCACTTGAAGTATGTGCATTTCCTTCTATTTCCAATTATATATTTCGAGCTGATGCAAACCAGTGCGCGATTCGGAGACAGCCTCCGGGAGAGCCGACTCCACCTGAGGGCTTCGTGCCTAGTGTCCTCACCCCCTTCTTTCGAATCTGGGGGTGAATTATGGACACAGCAGGCAAGGCAGTACCCCCCCCCCATTCCCTTGGGGGGCAAGGGAGGCTGCATACTCCCATATCAGCCTCTTAATTACCTCGTGTGGGTCGGAGAGATGTTATTGTCGGCCATCTTCCAATGCGCCCCCTGGTGGCGCCCCCTGGTGGCCCCCCCCATCAGTACCCATTTCTTTGACAGTTTGAGGACTCTCGGTTCTTGGTTATCTTGTAGATTGCAGTCTTCCTAACTACGGAAGCCTCTGGATGTGAAAAAGGAGTACAATGGTACCTCTGATTATGTACTTAATTCGTTCTGGAGGTTCATTCTTAACCTGAAACTGTTCTTAATCTGAAGCACCACTTTAGCTAATGGGGCCTCCCGCTGCTTCTGCAACTCTGCTGTGCGATTTCTGTTCTCATCCTGAAGCAAAGTTCTTAACCCGAGGTACTATTTCTGGGTTAGCGGAGTCTGTAACCTGAAGCGTATGTAACCTGAACCGTATGTAACCCGAGGTACCACTGTACAGTAGAACCTCTACTCACGTCCATGATCCGTTCCAAAGGCCCATCCTTATGGCGAAACGGGTCAATAATAGAAGCGCCGTTGTGCGCAGGCGCATCCGGCAGCAGCCCGCTTCTGTGCATGTGCGGACGGTGGCAGTCGCTTCTGCTTGTGTGCGAATCACGGCAAACCCGGTGTTTACGTCCGGGTTTGCCGTGGTCACGACTTGGAACAGGCCTAAGTAGAGCGGGACGTAAGTAGAGGTTCTAGTGTATATTAGCAAGGGAGGTATGTGCAGCAGCTGCGCTGGTGCCTTTCAAACTTCAATGAATCCATTCCACAGTTGTTTTTTGAGGCCTACCTGTTACAGAGGATTCTGGGTACATTCAACTCACATTAGGCACTGGCGAGGCATTTTTTTACTTAATCAGTGTCTTCCATGAGCTGAAAGGGCACCTTAGAGCACACTCAGCACAATCCTTGGGCCACATCCTGCCCGCGAGCACACGGTGGACGTGCTCTGTTTCAGCGAGGCTTGTTTGCCATTACTGATTGAAGGATGCCAGGTTGAGTGGAGTTCCCATAACAACATCTATTATATTCTGCTGATTAAGTTTTATGAATCTTGTGCAAAGAACCATGTAGGAAATGCAATCTGCTTTAGGAACAGCAAATCTCTCATCATTTGTTACCTTCCTCCCTTGTATTTGGGGCTCTGAAGCATCAATTGCAGCTTCCCTTGAGAGTCAGATTGGAAATTTAACCCAGAGCCAGAAGACCACAGTTAACTACTTGTTTATTACATTGACTTAAAGGAACATAATTTGCATAACATAACAGATGCCAAGCTGCAGGTCATGAAAAGGTTGGTCGTTTTACAGCATTTAAATTTTGAAATTGTTTCCTGCTAGTATAGAGAAACTCCCATCAGCCTCCGGAAGCTGTGCACAGAGAGAATTATAGAAATGCCAAAAGACGAAAGGCTTTCCCCTCATGGTTCATTGTTTCTGATATTTCAGCAATTTTACCAATGCATTTTCAGGTTTTTCTTCCTCCCTTCTTAGATGGTGAGATTTAAAGCCTTCTTTTTAAATTAAAGTTGTGGGTTCTTGGGAGACTTGGGGTTTTGTAAACTAGAAAAGTACCATAAGGACTTGTATGTTATAACAAGCAGGAAATCTGCAGCTGTAAAATGGTCTGTTCTGTTTCCCTGCTACATTTTCACCCTAATTGTGAGGAGAGCTTAACATAGCCATTTGGGGCTTCTCTTACAATTATTCTGATACTTTCATAAATTTTGATGCCAAATTCTGCTTTCATATTTAGATGAAAAGCTAAATTAAGTTCTAAATAAATACATGAAATCTGGAAAAAAAAGGCCTGCAGAAGTTTGCTGGAGTATGTAGCAAAATATTTTTGCAGACAGCTGAAGAATTCAAGTTACCAGGGTAGTAGTTTTATTTCAAGTTTGGTTTTACAAAATTGTTTATCAATATTTTAGATTAGCATTCTTTTCTCTAGATTGTGTCAGATAGTGTTACAACAGGGTTATATTTGGATATTGTATGGATACATTTTATATTTTATATTTAATATTGGCATAATTTACAACCCTTCCAGTACAGTGGTACCTCGGGTTACATAAACTTCAGGTTACATACGCTTCAGGTTACAGGTTACAGGGGGCAGATTCTGAATGGGGAGAAGAAAATCAGAAGTTCCATTGTTTAAACCAACTTCCAGTTGAATTTAAATTCCATGAACAGGCAGACATTGTTCAGTGTCGCCCTATAAATTTTTCACTATCTGATTTCCCATTGTAAATGAGCACATCATATCTAGGAACACAAACAGGTGATAATTTGTTCTTGTTTCTGTATTACTGGGATGGAAATAATTCTGACGGGTTCTTCTAAGTGACAGAGCAGTACAAGAGTGATCTCTTTGGATGAGGGTGTTATAATCTGATCTGATGCTGCCTCTGTTACATGTATAAAAAGCTGATAAGGCTTTAACCAAGACAGCTAAATTTATTGCAGAACCTAAATGTTAGATTTTCTTTTTTGTCCTATAGCTTTTAGACTGTGGTGATATTAGTTGTCTTAATACAGTGGTACCTCGGGTTACATACGCTTCAGGTTGGTTACAGACGCTTCAGATTACAGACTCCGCTAACCCAGAAATAGTGCTTCAGGTTAAGAACTTTGCTTCAGGATGAGAACAGAAATCATGCTCCGGCGGCGCGGCGGCAGCAGGAGGCCCCATTAGCTAAAGTGGTGCTTCAGGTTGAGAACAGTTTCAGGTTAAGAACGGACCTTCGGAACGAATTAAGTACTTAACCCGAGGTACCATTTGGAGATGGGGACAAGAAGAAAATGTAATGCACTATTGTAAGCTATAATTAAAATACAGAGGAGATGAAGGACATCAGTGGTGTACTGATGTTTCAACCGAAGGGGGCGAGCATAACCAGTCTTTAACTTCCTGTTCTATTTTAATTTATAGGTTAGCTGAATCATCGGTGGATCTTAACCTTAAATTGATGTGTTGGCGGTTAGTGCCTACTCTTGACCTGGAGAAAGTTGTGTCTGTGAAGTGTCTTCTCCTAGGAGCTGGTACGCTGGGTTGTAGTGTAGCCAGAACTTTGATGGCAAGTACTGAAGCTACTCCACATATTCAAACCTGTCCCATTATTTTGTATCAGTATCTATGAAGCAAAATAGGTGTCGAATAAGAGTCCTCCTTTCTTCCTCCTGTTCATGGGATTCTCTCTTTGACAGCCCCTACCCTGGAGGCTCAAAAGTGTGCTCACAAAAGAGTTGTTAACATGCAGAAAGCAGGCTGGGCCATAGTATCCTTCGCAATGAGATGTACAAAATTTGCCAAACTATACCTTAACAAATGAACACTATCTACCGTATTTTTCGCTCTATAAGATGCACCAGACCACAAGACACACCTAGTTTTTGGAGGAGGAAAACAAAAAATATATATATTCTGAATCCCAGAAGCCAGAACAGCAAGAGGGATCGCTGCGCAGTGAAAGCAGCAATCCCTCTTGCTGTTCTGGCTTCTGGGATAGCTGCGCAGCCTGCATTCGCTCCATAAGACGCACACACATTTCCCCTTACTTTTTAGGAGGGAAAAAGTGAGTCTTATAGAGCAAAAAATATGGTAATTAAGGTGCATTTAACTCTCCAGGAGTTTGGAAGGGAAATGGTTTCTATCAAATGGCTGCATCATTTGTTTTTAGCTGCATTTTTAGTGGTGTAGCGCAGCTTGTGAAATATCAACCTGAATCTTGAGTAAAAGCCTGGGATTAACAGGAATAAAACATAAACTGTGATTAGTGCATATATTCCATTCTACTCTTCTATTTTACTTTTGCTATTAGTTGAAATAGCATAATTGTTCTCAAAGTGTGAGGTGGATTTCTCTGAGGAGTCATTGAATATGGAATGAGCACACTACTGACCACACTTAGTGTGTGTCCGGAGGATGGCAACACAAGAACGGGCCTTTTCTGTGGTGGCTCCCTGTTTGTGGAATGCTCTCCCCAGGGAGGCATATCTTTAGGCTTGAGGCAAAAACGTATATAACTAGGCCTTTGGCCAATTAACATTCTATGGCCTTTTAAATGTGTTTGTGGGAGAAGGGTTATTGGTTTGTTTTTGTATATTATGTATTTTGTGTTCTCATTTTGTAATTTTTTTGTTGTGAATCACTCTGTCTTTGGATAAAGGGCGGTATACAAATTTGACAAATAAAAAGTAAAAAAAATAGATTAGTGGTAATTCTTGCCTTACTCAAAGAACTATTTCATTGCTTGTGGTTTTCTACTCAGGGATGGGGAGTCAGGAAGATCACATTTGTGGACAACGCAAAGATTTCTTATTCCAACCCTGTGCGGCAACCACTCTATGAATTTGAAGACTGCCTCGGAGGTGGGAAGTCCAAAGCACTTGCAGCAGCAGACAGGCTCCAAAAAATATTCCCAGGAGTGGTGAGTAAAATGCATTGAGATGTGATTTAATGATCAAAACACTTTATTAGTTTCAATAATGGCCTAGGATTTCTTCTCATGCCCATTCTTCAAAAGTGAACTAAGCCACAAGGAAATAATTCTGATGTTACGGTGACTGACTAGCTTTGACAGCTAGTCATTTACACGGAAAAAAGAACTGAAATTAAACCTGCTTGAAGCAATCAAAATAAAAATGAGGCACAAAGGAAGAGTTTAGGAAAAGTAAGCTGAGCACTATTTAGCTGTGCTTAGTTCTTCATCAAAATGAAGTGACAGAGGAAAAGTGTCATTTAGCACAGAGTGTTATTCACACAGCCATAAAAATAATCTCTACCACCATACCATTTATAGCAAATACAGGGTATATCTGTCTTATTAGAGACCCTTACTTGAAATGCATGCAATTGCAGACTGATAATTCTAATTATATTTGCTTGAGAGTAGACATACCAGCTTATTATTTCAGACAGCAATTGCAGGGGAAAAATATTACACGTTGGCGGAATCCAGTTGATCTTTCTAGCATGACTGCTGCAACGAAGGCATCTGCTAACTGCTTCTTCAAGTGCACGCACCCCCCCCCAAAAAAAGATAGGTTGGGGACTCAGGAACTGTCTGGGACAGATTTTGAGGGACAGGGCTACAGCTGAGAGGAGAATTGGCAAGAATAGCATGCCTCCCCATTAACTGGTGCCTCTCCTTGGACCGAAAGCCTTTTAAACCAATCATCAGCTTTCCTCAGAGAAAACCTGGAACTGGAGTGTTAAACCAGGATGCCATGCAGCATGAAGTAGAAAATTCAGCACCTTCCTAAATTATATTTATTTGCATATTTACATTTCTAACTCACCCTTTATCAGAACATTATATTAGAATAAGCTCCAATCACATAAACAGTAGGCAGCCATGGAAAGATGGAAGAAAACTAGCCCTACAGGTGTTGTCTGAAAGACTGCGCTGTATATTTTGGATTGTATTCAGTACTGTGTGCACTAAGTTCTGCCCTTCCTCTGCTCTCCCTGTCTGCTGCCAAAATCTACTCTAGAGGATCCCCAACCCTTTGGAGTAGATTTTGGGGGTGCACACAGGGCTGGAGAGGAGAGGGAAGCTCCATTATGCAAGTGGAAGCCAGTTGCACAAGCTGAACTGTTGGACACAAGGCTTTATATAAACATTTCTGCCCCATCAGTTCACTCCTCTGGGTGGCAAGAACAATAAAATGAATAATAAAACCAGTCATAATTAGGCTTTGTCTGCACGAGACATATGGAAACTGTTTCGATTTAACAGTTTCATTATTGGTTTTTATTGCAGTTGGAGCTTTTTAATTAGTCTCACAACCGTCTCACTTATACAAAATATTTCTCCATTCGTAATTATTGACAGCTTTTACTAAACGGAACTAAATTTCTCAGCCTTGTGAATCCTCCAACTAACTCCCTGTGCATAGGTTTTGTTGTGTAATCAACAGCCTTCATATTTGGGCTCTGCTTTTGGGATCTGACTGCTCCCTTTTTGAGGGACTACATACTGTAACTTCCCTAAATCTCCTAATCTTGGTTGGAGTATTAGGAGTATGCTGTGGGCTTAGGTGTTCCCCTTTCACGCTCTGAATTCTGGTAATGGCCTTTGACTGGCCTTGACTGTCCAGGGGTCCTTTACCCCCTTTTTTTTTTTTAACCTTACTCAAACATCTCAACCACACTAAATGGCCCCCCCACCCCCCACTTGTGTGGGCAACAATCCTTAGTAGATCCACTTTGCCCATCTTTCAGAAGCACTGTGTTGGATACAACCACCTGTGGTTTTTCAAAGGTGCTATTCCATGCTACTGAAAGATTCTCTGCAATTTGAAATAATATGTTTTTCTTATGCCATCTGCTGGTCAATAAGCTCAACTACACAACAAATCTGAGCTTTGTATTAACAATACAGTGGTACCTCGGGTTAAGAACTTAATTTGCTCTGGAGGTCCGTTCTTAACCTGAAACTGTTCTCAACCTGAGGTACAACTTTAGCTAATGGGGCCTCCCGCTGCTGCCGCGCCACCACCACGCAATTTCTGTTCTCATCCTGAAGCAAAGTTCTTAACCTGAGGGACTACTTCCGGGTTAGCAGAGTCTGTAACCTGAAGCATCTGTAACCTGAGGTACCACTGTATCTTATATGCAGTCTTAGGTCACCCTGTGTTTTTAAATGTGTTATTTTAAAATGAAACCCATTTGGCTGATTGTACACACAAATAACAAGGTTATTTTTGAAATACTATCTTCTTTCAACTAGCAAATCAGAGTGTGCTTCGTGTACTGAAATACTGTTTTGACATGTACCACATGTAATTCACTGAATCTGAGTATGGATGCTGCTGGTGTACCTCCCAGCCCATTGCTCAGCAGCTTCCCTGGCCAAGCTGACAGAGGTGCTCTTGGAGGTGGTTTTGTAGAATATCTTCACCGTAGTGCTACGGTAGCCTCAAGTGTGCTGTGACAGCAGGGCTGGTCTCTGCCTCCAGAGACATACAGAATCCAACAGTTCTTGAATGCTGTGGGGGATTTTCTTGTTGACATTGTTGATGCTTCTGCTGAGGCCCTACTCTGGTTTTTGCTGGCTGTTCCCCCCACCCCCACCCTGCAGAGGGCATGTGTTTGTGTCCTGGGTAGAGTTAGGTATGTGGTGGGTGGTGGGAGACAGACAGAACACAGTGAAAAATTGGCAGGCCATTCAAAATAGTGGAGGTACGTAGCTAGTAATGTCACAGGCACCTTTCTATTAATGCCCTTGATAGTGATGCTGTAGTATAGCATACAAAAGAGCCAGGCTTGCTGGTGTGAGAATGACTTGTTTTCTGCTGGAAAGAAAATGAGGATTTCCTGACAATGAGGAGTACATACAGGGGATAACATCATCTGGGTAGATTCGTGACAGCAGAGAATTCCATCAGGAAAACTATAGTCTCTAGGAAGGCTCTTAATGTTTCCACAAATGTATGGCTTGCCTTTTGTTTTTCTTTTGTGAAGGCACAATAAACTCTGCATTAATTATTCTTAAAACAGCTGTCCAGTAATAGGGAACCTTTATGAAATGGCCCTCTCTCTCTTTAAAGCAGCCACAACTGCAGCCCAGCTGTGATTCTAAATGCAGATGAAATAATCCATGTTATGATGATTAAAATAGTTCTATTCTCCTCAGTATTGCAATTTTGCTGGAGCCTGCTGGTGCCTGCTGGCTTAATTACATGAAATAACCAAACCTATTAACAAGTGGGTTTACCTAATTATGGTTAAAAGTTGTATTCTGTGTGAAAATATGTGTGTTACTCTTTTCTTTCTGCTTCATTTTTTAGAATGCTGAAGGTTTTAATATGAGTATCCCAATGCCAGGTCACCCAGTAAATTTTTCTGACGTCACCTTGGAGCAGGCCCGCAAGGATGTGACACAACTGGAGGAGCTCATTGATGCCCACGATGTCATCTTTTTGTTAATGGACACCAGGGAAAGCCGGTGGCTTCCTGCTGTTATTGCAGCCAGCAAGAGAAAGGTATCCTACTTCATTAGTATCCCAGAGGCCATGATGTAAGTGGCGCATTGTAGTCTGTGGTGGCCATTCAAAAGCTTTTGCAGTTGCTGTTTTAACACGAATCAAACCCTTCAACTGCAAACATTTCCCAATGACTTAATGCTCATAGCTATCTTCTGCTTGGAATCTCCCTCAGACTGAAACAGCTTAGTTGTCAGTGTTAGTGTGACATGCTCAGTTCCATTTGTGCATTACTATAATCACATTTCTGGCTGGCCCTTAGGGCAAGACCCTGTGTATATATCCTAATATTTTGAAGGGGAGTGGTATCCAGGAACATATCTCTGCATACTTGCCTGGCAAAGGATAATGTGGATTGTATTGTATTAAAATATATAGCTTAGAGTTTTGATCTGGTCTTCTGCTGCTTCCGGTTTTTTCTCTTTTAATTTTGTTTTCATAACTTTAATTTGGCTTGTAAAAATTGAATAAATATTAATAATTTCTTAAGGTATTTTTGTAATTCTGCTTATAAGCCTAAGGGTAACTGTAGTCTGTTGAACACTAAGGATGCTGGCAACTGTATTTGATCTGTCAGGTTGTGGCTTTTAGTTTCCATCTTCAGCAGTTTTTACCATAAGAAAAGAAAAGAAAAGAAAAGAAGCTTATATGTGTTTGTGGGAATAGCTACTGAAGATCTGGAGAATTATCTTCTTGTTTTTCCAGTCTGTAGAATTACTAGAGGTGGAAATCATCAAGCTGAAATAAAATTAGTTTACAGGCTATGTATATGATAATTCTGAAGTGAAACCTGTGTAGTGTCAAATGAAATGATGTAATGAAATTATCAGAGTATATAACTACTGTACTTTTTGTTCTTGTTCTAAGCTTTGTTGAAATAGCAAGATATGGGCAAGATCCCAAAGTACAGTGGTACCTTGGGTTAAGTACTTAATTCGTTCCGGAGGTCCGTTCTTAACCTGAAACTGTTCTTAACCTGAGGCACCACTTTAGCTAATGGGGCCTCCTGCTGCTGCTGCTGCGCTGCCAGAGCACAATTTCTGTTCTCATCCTGAAGCAAAGTTCTTAACCTGAAGCACTATTTCTGGGTTAGCGGAGTCTGTAACCTGAAGCGTATGTAACCCAAAGCGTATGTAACCTGAGGTACCACTGTAGATAACAGGATGGGTCTCTAAACCTCTCTCTCTCTCTCTCTCTCTCTTGCCTTGGGTTTGTGAACTCATCTTAAGTCAAGGTGTAGAAGCGAAGTTGGAAAACAGGGATCTAGCCATGGACTTGTATCCAACTATCCCACAACAGTTGCAACCAGTGATGCCAGTCAGTGGAATGGGGAGAAAAGCAAGCCCTTTTGGGTGCTTTTCTCTGTCTCCCTGCAGTAGCTGCTTTCCTCCCATCTGATCTAGCACATCCTCCAGCCCTCTGTAGTATATTTGGGGCAGGCATGGAGGTTGCAGGGAGGGAAGGGAAGTTGCTGAGAATGACTTCGCTCCCTTTTCTACTTATGGAAGCCTTCAGTCAGCTGAACGATACCATTGGACACAACTCATAGTTTCCAATCTGGGTTTGTACATAGTTTTCTGTTTGGATTTACACAGAATAACTATGGCTTCCAGCAAGCCTGGGAGGAAGGAAAGGAATCACAGTGCATGAAGGTGGTGAGGGAATATGTGCATCCAAGGCTCCTTCATGTAGCACAGGAGCAGCCAATGTGTTCTCCAGATGTTGTTGACCTCCAGCTCCCATCATCCCCGATCACTGGTCATCCTGGCTGCGGTGGATAATAAGAGTCAAAAGCACCTAGATGCCGTGTTGGCTACCCATGATGTAGTAGCATTATCAATAACTTATTTCATCTATCAGTAACTTATTTTGTAAGCAATATTTACAATATATTGCCATATTTCTGTAATTTTTACTCCACAATAAATAGGTTTTTGCTTGTTCACCTGCATTTGATTTGATTATCACTTTCTATACTTTTCCTTGTTTTGTACAGCTGGTAATCAATGCTGCCCTGGGATTTGACACCTTTGTTGTGATGAGACATGGACTGAAGAAGCCAAAGCATCAAGAGGTGGGCGATTCTCCCTGCAATAATCCTTCAGCTTCAGCCGATCTTCTGGGATCATCGCTCTTTTCAAATATCCCTGGTTACAAACTTGGTTGCTACTTCTGCAATGATGTTGTGGCACCCGGAGATGTAAGTATAAATGATGTGAATTGCAACTTATTGTTTTATTGTATTTTATAGTTCTTGATTTTTAATACAATCTGTCTCTGCAACCTTTCAGTGTGTTTTTATTATTATTATTATTAAGAATATCACTTTAAAATCATTATATATATATATATATATATATGCTTTCGTAGATTTTCACGGGTACAGGAATGCAGGTTTTGGTGTCCTCGGGTATCTTCCCGTGTAAAAGTTGGGGTGTCTAGGCGACGTTTCGACGAGGTCTCACTCATCATCTTCAGGCTGGTGCTTTCGGCTTCTTGTTGCTGGAACAGAGCAGGATCTCAGTGTTTGAGTTCCTATAAATACTGTTGAGGAGGTGTGGCCTCCAATGTTCTAGGCAGAGAGGAAGTTCCCAGGCTAGTGTGCCTTTTCTTCTTTTGTTCCTTAATTGCTTGAGGGATATCTTGAGTGATTTCTTGAGTGATATCCTGAGTACCACTTAGGTGGGTCATTAGGTGTGGATTAGTTACTAAAGCCTTTGTGTCTTGACCTCTTGAACTTTGTGAAGAGTTTTTCTGAGGAGATGGGTGTACTACATTTAGTTGTGCTCTGGCTTGGCTTCGTGTATAGGGGCGAGCTGTGGTTTTGTGGCCTGTGCCAGCCAGATCTGTGTAGGGATTGCAGGGGGGTGCAGCATCCGGAGGTGCCACCATGGTTTGGCTACTGGATGGTGTCTGTAATTTATCTGTGGAGAGGGTCTGGGTTTGGGTCTGGTGTGGTTGATTGGTGATGGCGTTCTGTGTGCCTCTGGATCTGGTGTCAGTTTTTGTGGGGAGGGCTAATTTCCAGATGTCTGGCAAGCGGGATGTGTCGTCACGCTTGTTCATGTTGTGAGGGTGTTTCTCTATCTCGATGGCTTCCATGATTATTCTCTTGTGGTGATGTTCCATGTTAGAGAGCAATTTGGAATCTGCAAAATTAATTTCGTGTCCTGTTTCTTTCATGTGTTGGAAGAGAGAGGAAGTTTTTTCTTCTTTTTTGACGGCATTCTTGTGTTCTGCGATACGTGCATTTATTCGTCTGTTTGTTTGTCCAATGTACGTGGCTGGGCAGACTTTGCAGGGTATTTCATAGACCCCTTGGTTTTCCAACTGGATTTTATCCTTGGGGTTTCTGAGGATATTGGCTATTTTTTGGTTGGCGCAAAAGGCTGTTTTGATATTGTGTTTATGGAGGATTTTGGGCAACTCCAGCCCTATGCAGAATCCATCTCTTCACACGTTCCAAACTCCTTCCAGTTCATAGAAACAATTAAGAAGCAAAACCTACATCCCAATGACCTACTTGTGAGCTTCGATGTTGTATCTCTCTTCACACAAGTGCCCATTAATGAAGCCTTGACAGCCATTCAAAACAAATACAATCCCCCCGAATACATCTTGGACCTGACCAACCACTGCCTAACCAACACGTACTTCATCCACAATGGACAAAGATACAAACAGATAGAAGGAGCACCTATGGGATCACCCCTCTCACCGGTCATCGCAAACCTGTACATGGAACACTTTGAAACCAATGCTTTAGACAAGTCAGAACACAAACCCAAACTTTGGCTCAGATATGTTGACGACACCTTTGTAATTTGGCCACACGGGAAGGAAAAACTGGACAGCTTCCTCACACATCTCAACAGCCTACACCCCAAAATACAATTCACTATGGAAATAGAAGCCAACAACCAACTTCCCTTTCTTGACGTCCTAATCTACAAAAAACCTGATGGCTCCCTAGGACACACTATCTACCGGAAAAAAAACACACACCAACCGCTACTTACATGCACAATCACACCACCACCCTGCACAAATAAACTCCGTAGCCAAGACTCTCATCTCCAGAACCAAACGCCTGGCTGACAAAGACCACTTGACAACTGAGTTACAGAATCTCTCAAATGTGTTAATTGCCAATGGATACCAGCAAAACAGGGTTACGAAGCTAACCCAAAAAGAAACACCCCCCAAAAACCAAGACACAGAAGAAAACAATGGCATGGCCCTCCTTCCTTATATCAAGGGCACTACAGATAAAATTAGCAAAATCCTCCATAAACACAATATCAAAACAGCCTTTTGCGCCAACCAAAAAATAGCCAATATCCTCAGAAACCCCAAGGATAAAATCCAGTTGGAAAACCAAGGGGTCTATGAAATACCCTGCAAAGTCTGCCCAGCCACGTACATTGGACAAACAAACAGACGAATAAATGCACGTATCGCAGAACACAAGAATGCCGTCAAAAAAGAAGAAAAAACTTCCTCTCTCTTCCAACACATGAAAGAAACAGGACACGAAATTAATTTTGCAGATTCCAAATTGCTCTCTAACATGGAACATCACCACAAGAGAATAATCATGGAAGCCATCGAGATAGAGAAACACCCTCACAACATGAACAAGCGTGACGACACATCCCGCTTGCCAGACATCTGGAAATTAGCCCTCCCCACAAAAACTGACACCAGATCCAGAGGCACACAGAACGCCATCACCAATCAACCACACCAGACCCAAACCCAGACCCTCTCCACAGATAAATTACAGACACCATCCAGTAGCCAAACCATGGTGGCACCTCCGGATGCTGCACCCCCCTGCAATCCCTACACAGATCTGGCTGGCACAGGCCACAAAACCACAGCTCGCCCCTATACACGAAGCCAAGCCAGAGCACAACTAAATGTAGTACACCCATCTCCTCAGAAAAACTCTTCACAAAGTTCAAGAGGTCAAGACACAAAGGCTTTAGTAACTAATCCACACCTAATGACCCACCTAAGTGGTACTCAGGATATCACTCAAGAAATCACTCAAGATATCCCTCAAGCAATTAAGGAACAAAAGAAGAAAAGGCACACTAGCCTGGGAACTTCCTCTCTGCCTAGAACATTGGAGGCCACACCTCCTCAACAGTATTTATAGGAACTCAAACACTGAGATCCTGCTCTGTTCCAGCAACAAGAAGCCGAAAGCACCAGCCTGAAGATGATGAGTGAGACCTCGTCGAAACGTCGCCTAGACACCCCAACTTTTACACGGGAAGATACCCGAGGACACCAAAACCTGCATATATATATATATATATATATATTACCCTGAGAGCACAGTGGTCCATTTGTTAGCATTCGTTTTAAAAGATAGCCTTTAAAACATTTTGCACAATTAGGCAGATAAAAAGAACTAGAAAGTATAACATTGTGAGAGCTGCCTTCCTTTGTAGTCCACCAGGGATCGGACATTAGATCAGCAGTGCACAGTCAGTCGACCAGGATTAGCCATGATAGCAGGAGCCCTTGCTGTGGAATTAATGGTATCCATTTTGCAGCACCCAGAAGGGTAAGTCATAATTGTGTGGATGGAGTCACGTTTTCACAAAACATTGATAAAATTAATTAATCAAAATAATAATTCTAGATTATTAATAAATGGAATTAATTAACTGAATACATCTCCTTCCCCCCACTTTTTTTGTTAGTGGCTATGCCATTGCCAGCAGTAGTGATGACAGAATGAATGAACCTCCCACCTCTCTTGGGCTTGTGCCACATCAGGTTAGTAAACCAAATATAAATGCCGTTGGCTTGCTTTGTCCTGATATAGAAATGTGTCAAATAGACCCACTTGGCATATAACACTGAACCCATGGCTAAGCATGAGTATGCGACCATGACAATACTCAGAGTAAAAATTCTGGTTTCTTTGCACCTCCCTTGATCTGGCTGCTGCTGTGCCACCTGGAGCTAGGCCATGAGTTGCCTTACAAGTGCGAATCCAGGTTGGGATGTGTTATGTCTCCCCTGGAAGTAGTGAGAGGAGAGGGGATGTGGTCTGTGGAGGGTTCTGAGGGCTAGGGCTGCCCTTAAGCCTGAGGTTCCCCCCATCCCCTTACAAAAGATTATATCCAGCTAAATTATTGCGCACAGAGAATAAATGTTGCCTCTGCAATATAACTTCTTCCTCCTCCTTTGCCTTATTTGAGCCCCCTCAGCTGTCCCTAAATCTGCTTCAGAGGTTTGGAAGACACGCCCCACAAAGCAGATTTGAAGAGCGTTGAGGTGGAGGGTTAAGTTCTGCTGCAATTTCAGGAGACGTTCTAGACATGCAATGGTTTAGTTGGATGTAACCCAATATTGTTAACTAGTTAAATCCACTTGCTATGGCATCCAGCGACCTGTTTATGCAAGAACCTTCCTTTTTACCGTATTTTTCGCCCCATAGGACGCACTTTTTCCCCTCCAAAAATGAAGGGGAAATGTGTGTGCGTCCTATGGGGCGAATGCAGGCTTTCGCTGAAGCCTGGAGAGTGAGAGGGGTCGGTGCACACCGACCCCTCTCGCTCTCCAGGCTTCGCACAGATCTCCGTAAGCCGTGGGAGCCCACGCCGGGCTCCCACGGCTTGCGGAGAGTTGCCTGCATGCCGAAGGCTGGGCGCACTGAGCTCAACGCGCCCAGACTTCGCGCAGCTCTCTGCAAGGCGCGGGAGCCCTGCGCTGGGCTCCCACGGCTTGCAGAGAGTTGCCTGTTCTGGGGGCTGGGGTCAGGGGAAGCTCGGGCTTCCCCCGCCCCAGCCCCGCGCCTGGGGGGAAAAAATAATTTCCCCCCCTTTATTTCCCCCCAAAAAAACTAGGTGCGCCTTATGGGACGGTGTGTCCTATAGGGCGAAAACTACGGTAATTCTTGGTAATTAAACTGATTATTATACTAAGACTAGTTTTTGGGGTTTTTAAAAGTGCAATTACTATTGGGTTTTTTAAGACACCAGTGGATGCTGCCTCTTAAGTGACCCCGACAATTCTCCTGTTACTTGTTAGTGCTGTTAACGTTTTCACAACTACCCTTTTGCTCTTTTCAGCAAGGAAATAGATTGAGATAAGACTAGCTTGTAAAAGCTAAGTTGTACAAAGTGCTAAGAAATCATCAGGGTTTGTGTGTGTGTGTGCTTTCAAGAGTTGATTGTACAACGATGCATAGTTGCACTGCAACATGTTATCCTTTATGGTCAGTTTTTTCTTTTTCCCTCATTGTTTTCACAAATGCTTTCCTGCTGGCTAAGAAGATGTAATACTATCCCACTTCTGTTTGCTGATACCATATCCATTTAGAATTAGGAGGGAGAGCTTTCTTTGGGCCAGAGCTCTCTCTTCTTATTCTTATCTGAATCAGGGCAAATTTAGGTGGTGGACCAGAAGCTAATTAATTTGATCTTTTCCTCTTAGTAGTATTTTTCTTCTTGTCCTTTAAGGTCTTCTTGCTGTGAAGCAGTCATCTTCTCTGAATGTTTCACAAACTAGACACAAATGCACAGAACTATATCACAAAAATTATTAGTAAAATTATTTCCTTGTTAGCGGATAATTTCTTAAGGGTTGCAACTCTGAACCTTCTGTGGCAGAGATTTTATTTATTTATTTCATTTGTTTATATTCTTTCTTTCTTTCTTTCTTTCTTTCACTAATAGCCTTTTTCTCCAAAGAGCTCAAGGTGGCATACATGGTTCTCCCCACCCCACCCCCATTTAATGCCCAGTACAACCCTGTGGTGTAGGTTAGGTGGAGAAGCATTGAGTCACCCAGCTTCAAAGCTTCATGGCTGAACAAGGATTTGAACCCTTATCCCCCAGGTTGTAGTCCGACACTAACCATGACACTGCAATGGCCTGGATGGGTTTTAATTTAGTATTCAATTTTTATTTTTCTTACTACATGCCCTCTTCAACATCTTAATATCAGCTCAGTTTGTTATTTCCCACAGTTTTTGCTTCAGAATAAAATACCCACTTTTGTTTTGATAATTTTTGTTTTTAAGATTACAAAGCAAGGTAGATAATAGTCTATTTAAAGAACCAGTTCAATAATTTTGTTTCCTTTAAAGACACTTCAAAATTAAAAGGGGTCATCCCTCTTGCACTGGCCATATTGGTGCAGGGTAAGATGCAGGTAACAGTTTACAGTAGCAATATATCAAATACTGTGATTGAAGTAAGAAGGCATATGTCAAATTCATATAGGCTGATTTTCTGAATATATACTTTAACGCAGTCATGTTCAGTCTGTTACTATTTATATAAGTATTTATGTTTATTTATATAAGTATATTCTTAAAATAAGCTGGTTTATATAATAGTATATTATTTGCAATTCCAGTTGCAAAAGAATCTGAGCAAGGATACCATAATTTAAACAACAATGGACATGTAACTAGTGAGTTTGGGGAGGTACTACAGTTTGCATCATGCCGTTAAAAGATTCAAAGATCGTTTACCTCCCCCCCCCCCCAAAAAAAAAGACATTTAGAATTGAAGTGTTTGATCCTTTACTCTTATAAGATTGGAGAAGATTTACAAGGATTTGATAGATCTGTGGATGCTGTATTCACAATCAGAGTAGCAATTGAAGTACTGTAAACAAATACCTGTATGAACTGGTCCAGTGCTCCATTCTGGATTAATGATTCTTCTCAATCATGGTTTGGTTTTTTAAAAGAAAATGAAACCATGCTTTTAAGAACACACAGATGTCAGCCACAGAACTCTTGCTTCAGCGCGATTACTGTTTTAGCCACTGAGGAGGAAAGAGATAAAACTAAGAAAGGTGATCCCTTTTATTGGTCTACAGGATCACATTACCTTCTTTGTTCCTCCTGAAGGGCTTATTAAAGCTGGCTGGCTGACTGGAAATTTCAGTTGCACACACAACTTCTGTAATACACAGAATTGGTTAGTATCAAGCAGCAGGAAACAGAAGAGTCTGCACCTTTTCCATTTCAGAATGGCTGCAGAGGAAGAACCTGAACAATACATTCAGTAGCAACAGTCGTCATGCTTTCTTCTTTTCTCTCAGTTGTTGCTTGCTGCAGTCAAGAAGTTTCAACTCCAGGTGGTGCTGTTTCTGTATACAGTGAGATAAAAATGCATGCTAGTCCTCCTACCTGCACAACCAAAACATATCATGTGCCAAGTCAGTTTCAGCAGAAAGGCCCGCTGAAGTCTGTCTACTTGTGCCACAAATAATGGGCATCTTGGCTATACTTTCTTCAAAGGATGGTGCTTGCAAAACTCAGCCAGCACAATATTAATATCATATTGCTGCCTATCTCTTTGACTTGCAGATTCGAGGGTTTTTATCAAGATTTGATAACGTCCTTCCCGTCAGCCTGGCTTTTGACAAATGCACTGCCTGTTCTCCCAGAGTAAGTTTGGTTTTTAATGTAAACTGTTTTTTCCTCAAAACAATGCTTCTGCTTTGTCACTGTTGCGTTTTTTACATGCAAGGCTTTCCTTTGTTTATTTTGAGATGTGTACTTTATGTCACTGTTGAGCATTGTGCTACTAACTAAACCTTTCTTAGCCAATATAATCTTAAGTAATTTTCTACCCTCCTTTAAATATGGAATTTCCAAGTCTATTGTCTTAAATGAAACACCTCTTTTACCTGTACAAGGCGGTAAATAATATCTTCATTTTTTAGATCTGCGTTGAATGAAAATAACCCTGCTGCTGTCACCATTGTTACAGGCAGTCATTTAATTTTTTTAATAAAAAAATGTTTACACACACACACACACACACACACACACACACACACACAGTGGTACCTCGGGTTAAGTACTTAATTCGTTCCGGAGGTCCGTTCTTAACCTGAAACTGTTCTTAACCTGAAGCACCACTTTAGCTAATGGGGCCTCCTGCTGCCGCCATGTCACCAGAGCCCGATTTCTGTTCTCATCCTGAAGCAAAGTTCTTAACCCGAGGTAATATTTCTGGGTTAGCGGAGTCTATAACCTGAAGCGTATGTAACCTGAAGCGTATGTAACCCAAGGTACCACTGTATATGTATCCTTCACAAAGTCTTTCTAATGGAGGTGAGTCCAGCTGTCAACGGAGGTGACCTGCCTCATTACCACCATCTCTCCTCCTTCCAAAGCCAGAATTTGTGGTGGCAAGTGGGAGTGCGGAAGGCAGGAAGACCAAAAGTAGCCAGAGTCAAAGCCAGTGCTAGGCAGAACCAACTGATTCTAGTTTTGAAGCCACCTTCCTCCCCGCTGAGGCAACACTTGTAGGAGAAAGAAGCTGACAGGCCGTGCAACCCCCCTGGATTGTTTGCAAGCAAGAAGGGAGACAGGTGGGGCCGGGCTGAGAGCAGGATGAGATTGTTGGTGCTCCCTTTGCCCTAATACACTCAGATCCATGGTGCATGACTCTTTTTATTTTATAGAAGTGTGTGTCTTCACTGGCCCTTCTCCTTCCATGTCTCAGTTGATGTAGCATGTACCTTCTTCCACTCCTTTCCAGTGATTGATAGTGCTTGAAGCTAAGTAATAATTGTCAAGTTTGTTGTTAAGCCACTTTGGATAAGCTTAGGAATGTGGAAACCTCTTTAGCATGGATCCTTTCCTTATCACTCTGGAAATGGCAGACATTGAATGTTGGTTGGAAAGAGCCCATCCCATAGCTTCTTTCCCTGCTCATTTTGTTCTAGTTCCCAGGAGAGCAAATGTTAGTGTGGAAAGGAGCTCTAATGGATTCCCCTTGGTCCTATTCTGTTGTTTCTGGAAAAGCATGGGGGAGATCATGCAATACTGCACTTCTAAGATATTCTCCAAAGATGCCCGCAATCTGTTTGCTGAACTCCGCCACTTTCCCCTATTGGCCTAGCCTCAAGCTCAGGGTGAAAATGAGCTCAGTACTAGCCAAAATATTTTTCTGTCTGAGGTGGAACGCAACTACCCAGTTGCTAGGGCTAATACAGTGGTACCTCGGGTTACGTACTTAATTCGTTCTGGAGGTCCATTCTTAACCTGAAACTGTTCTTAACCTGAAGCACCACTTTAGCTAATGGGGCCTCTTTCTGCCGCCGTGCCGCTGCTGGGCAATGTCTGTTCTCATCCTGAAGCAAAGTTCTTAACCTGAGGTACTATTTATGGGTTAGCGGAGTCTGTAACCTGAAGTGTATGTAACCTGAAGCGTATGTAACCCGAGGTACCACTGTACTTTTATTATTTATACCCTGCCCATCTGGGTGGGTTTCCTCAGCCACTCTGGGCAGCTTCCAACAAAGATTAAAAGGTAAAAGTACCGCTGCCCGTACGGGTCAGTCGTGACCGACTCTGGGGTTTCATGCTCATCTCGCTTAACAGGCCGGGAGCCAGCGCTGTCTGGAGACACTTCCTGGTCACATGGCCAGCGTGACAAACTGCTATGGCGAGCCAGCACCAGCGCAGCACACGGAAACGCCGTTACCTTCCCGCTATAAAGTGGTACCTATTTATCTACTTGCACTTAGGGGTGCTTTCGAACTGCTAGGTGGGCAGGAGCTGGGACCGAAGTCCTAGGCACTGAGGTTTTACCCACAGCGCCACCCGCGTTCCAACAAAGATTAAAAATACATTAAAACATCAGTCATTAAAAACTTCCCTAAACTGCCTTCAGATGTTTTCTAAATGTCAGATAGTTGTTTATCTCTTTGACATCTGATGGGAGGGTGTTCCACAGGGTGGGCACCACTACCAAGAAGGCCCTCTGCCTGGTTCCCTGTAACCTTACTTCTCTCGGGGAGGGAACCGCCAGAAGGCCCTCAGCACTGGATCTCAGTGTCTGGGCAGAAAGATGGGGGTAGAGACACTCCTTCAGGTATGCTGGGCTGATGCCGTTTTTTAAAATCTCATTGCAACTTTCAGGTATCAATTTCTGCCTTTATCTATCACTCGCTCCTTCTGATTGTGCCCCCAAAAGAGGCTGATTGACCCTTACAGCTGGCTGGCCCCAGATGAACTCTTTAGGTGCCCCGTATTCATTTTCTCCTCTCACACCCAGAAGCCCATTCCTTTTCTTCTTCCTTAATCCTTCTCCATCATACTTTGGCAAAATAAATGACACATACATGCTAACCAGAGTACACTATGCAAACATGCACCAGTGTAATGAATTATTCTCATTATTTGGCTTCTTCTTACTCAGAAGTTTGACATTTAGTGTAGACTAAATCAAACATACGTTCACAATCAGCCTTTGAGGCCTTCTCAGTTCTACAGCAGTTTTCAGGGGTAAGTCCATGTTTAAGCAATCACCTTGACTGGGATATATTGCTGTGAATGCTGAGTAGGTCTGACTCATAATCTGGCTCGCACATTAAGTGCTATGATTTCAGTCATGCCAGATTCATTGCCGGCATTTCTCTTTAATTCCAGAAAACAACAGCACATCCTTCATACACCAATTTTAAATATCTAAGGCCTTCCAAGGTGGTTTTGGGGATTGGGTTGGGGTCAGGGACATAGTATAAGAAAGGCCTTATAAAAAAGTGGAACCTTTCCTGCTATAAATTCGCCTGTTGCAGTGGAATGCCAGTCAGTCTTGCTAATATAACTGCTGTACTTTGTCAAGACTACAATAACCTTCCTGACATTTGCTGTTCAAATTCCTCATAACGTATGAGAGCATGAGCTGTGAGCCAGGAAGCCTCTGGTTCAAATATTACTTCATCTGAGAACATACTAAGAGGCCTCAGGCAAGCTGCCATTGCCTCCGTCCCAGTCCCTCCCCCTTCTGCTATGTGAGAATCAGCTTACATGACTGATACAACTGAAACGATAGAAATGCTTTGATTTTCTTTTCCATCCCCCTGCCCAAAGTGTGGAAGTAAAATGCAGATGGAACCTTTTCCCTGTTTCAGGTTTCTGAAAAAAATTGGGAGGGATGGGGAGAGATGTGTTAGGAAATGATTTCCTCATTGTGGTCATTTTAAGAGCCCTGCTTTACATAAACAGGTTTGATGATTTAATAAAATCTGACTTGGGTTTTAACAGCTGTGCTATTCCCATAGTGATCACTTTTCATGTGGTGAGAATATTAAATTACTTTTTCTGCTGAAAAGGTTGCTTCAAGGGTACATGTATTTCCTTACAGTATAAAAGTAACATTTATTTACATGTTCAGCTTGAATTTTTAGAATCAAAATATGCTTTGTTGCCTCATAGGATCAAGATTTCTGATGCCAATGACAAATATAACTATGGCAGTTCAGTTCTGTACGCTTTCCCCTCTCCATAATGCATTAAATTGTCATAATTTCAACACTGACATTCCCCATGTTTCTGGCTGAAAGTTTCTTGGTGCTTGAAACTACGAATAATTTCTTAAAACTTTTTTTTTAATGATGCGATTTCTTTTAAAATCTCACATCCATTTTTTCAGTATATACAGCTGATGAAAGCCCCTGTATAGGCATCTTAAGAGATTCCATTTCATACGTATTCAGTTCCAGAAATTGCCATGTTTCTTTTGGTATTCATGTTGCAACTGTGTCAGAAAGAGAACTGAACAATCAAGGTCCAAGTTACACTTCTGTCAGATAGATTTTCAGCTCCATAAGGTAGCCAGTGAGGAATTTTGATGTCCGCTGTGAAGCCAGTACCTGAATTTGGGCCTGAATTTGTCTTCCATAATCACCCTTATTAGCAGTACAACTGTTATGACTGGAATGACAAACAGCTGCCTCTAAGATTAGTGATCATGTGCAGCCACTTGGATGATTGTTGCAAAACAGCATAGTAAGTATACCCAAGCTTCATTTGTGCTAATGCTGAAGAGTGTTTCTGGACTGTTCATCAGGAATAACTGTAGCTTAATCTCAGCTGCTTAACCAACCATATAGACATCACCACCATAGAGTAACTAAAGCTAATTTAAGGTATCCTTTCCTCTCTTTTTTTAAAAGGTACATCCTGAATTCAGTACTAGCTTTTTTAAAAAAAGAAAATGTGATTTAAAAAGAGCGGTTTAACACATGAGGCAGAAGAATCAACATGTATCTATACTGATGTCCTGTGAATCTTTTGAAAAGTCAGTAGGCAGAGATACAACGCAAATGGAATCACTGCAGTGTGGTTTGGTTATTTAAAGTAGTTATTTAAAAAAACTACACCAAAGAGATACGGAGATTACAACTGTCAAGCATAAAAGAAACTGTGATATCACATTTCTGAAAATGTGAATAGTAAAAAGTAGAGCACCATTTCACACTGCTTCAACATTTGTAGTGCTTTGAAATTTATCTGGCTCCTTATGAAATATCAGTGATGGTACAAGGGACTGTAGGGTTTATTTGAGGAAATTCTTAAGCTACGATTCTAAACATAGCTGTTTGCATGCAAGTTCAGTTGAAATTAGGGGTGCATACCTCCAAGTAAATGCATTCAGAACTGAGGTGTGATGTCTTCTATAGCATGCTTGATTTATTGTGCATAAAACATTGTGAATTACCAATTAATACTACGCTTATAAGTTGAAGGCTCTATAGTTCATTTTTTAGAGTAAAGGTAAAAGGACCCCTGACCGTTAGGTCCAGTCACGGACCACTCTGGGGCGCTCATCTCGCTTTATTGGCTGAGGGAGCCAGCATACATGTGACATATATAAAAGGTCTATTTGCAGTGTAATCTTATGTATGGCACGATATGGCCTGGTCAGCGTCCGGGTCATGTGGCCAGCATGACTAAACCGCTTCTGGCGAACCAGAGCAGCGCACGGAAACACCATTTACCTTCCCGCTGGAGGGGTACCCATTTATCTACTTGCACTTTGACGTGCTTTCAAACTGCTAGGTTGGCAGGAGCAGGGGCATCGGGAGCTCACCCCGTCACGGAGATTTGAACCGCTGACCTTTTGATCAGCAAGCCCTAGGCTCGGTGGTTTAGACCACAGAGCCACCCACATCCCACACATTTTTTTTATTTTTTTTTACCGCAAAGGTTGCTTGAAAATTTCCCACAGCTTAGGACATGGGGGCTGTTTTGGTAAATGGAACAGTATTGGTAATGTTCCCAGTTGCAGGGGACTTGGAAATAGTGGCAGCCTGTATGTGAGGCACAATTTTTGTGGTGCTCAAGATAAATTTATCCAGCATTTAGTGGGACAAAAGAAGAGTTAATGCTTCTTTGTGCCTACATGAGTGAAGATGGAAGAAAAAGTGGCATGTGCGTCAAAACGATTTTGCCTTCCAATTTAAGGCCATCCAAGTTTGTTGATAGGCAGAAAAAGGCTAGCCAAGTTTAAAATACTGGAAGGTCACTTTTCACCTTCCACAGACTAATACTGATGTTTTTCGTAGCTCTTATAACCAAAATAAAGATCTAGCAAATACATGAAGTTACTTCCTCCATGGATTTCAAATGTAACATAAGAACTGAATTACTCATACAAAGCCACTTAAGAGAACAAAGGCTTTGCAGCCTGAAAGAAAAGGAACTGTTATCCCATACTCTCATTCTAGTCAGTTGTGGGGAGGGGGAATTGCCTGTGCTTTTTTGAAAAGAAACACAGATGTATTTTAAAAGCCTTGGTTTAAAATGAATTCTCTGTAAAATGGTCCTTGACAACTCTCGATCATGTGTCATTTTGCACAGCTGAACTCTCTAACAAATAGATTTGGTTCTTCACTCTGGGCATCTAGCCACTTATCCACACAATGCAAGCCTAGCTTTGTTTCACAGTGAAGACATTAATTTGAGTGCTTTCATCGTGTTTAAAAAAATTGGCTGTCCTTTTTAAGACCTTGCAGGAACTACTGGGACCTGGTTGTTGATAGCCATCTTAGTCTGCAGTTTATATATATATATAAAAGGTCTATTCTTATGTATGGCACAATATGGCCTGGTCCCCAGTCTGGGACACGAAAGCTGGCCACATAATTTTAAAGTGGTAATCTCATCCTAAGCAAGAAGAACATCTTGGCTCGTACGATTATGAGTTTTACTTGTAAATAGGAACAATAGTCCTGGTTTGGCTGAATTGCAAAACTGTAGTTTAGCACTACTTGAAAAAAACATTACCTTTTTCTCCTGTGAGGCCATGAGGAAAAAATCGGAAGAATCTGCTTTTTTGCTTAACCACACTTTGACATTACATCTGAACTGGGATCTTTGGTAAGTTTAAACTGTGCTTTATTGAAACAAGCCCAGATCAGTAACCACATTTGATCGCGTTCAGACATAAAGACAAACTGCAGTTAATTTAAACTAGTAAATATATGTTTCTCATCACCTTGCAAGTAGGAGGGAGGGGAGCATGCAATCCAGGGACTCACTCAGGTTTGTTCACAGAGTTAATAAACTATGGTTTAGCATTACGACCAAACTATATAAAGCAAGGGATATAGTAAGGAGCTCCTATGCTTAAGAAAATGCCATATTATGAAGGACACTGTAGCCTATGAAAGGGAATAGGGAATTAATTTATTGAACTTTGACGTCTTACATTATAGTGTTGTCTTTGTTTCTATTTAGCTTTTGAGCAGGGGTAGGCAACCTAAGGCCCGTGTGCCGGATGCGGCCCAATCGCCTTCTCAATCCGGCCCACGGACGGTCCAGGAATCAGTGTGTTTTACATGAGTAGGATGTGTCCTTCTATTTAAAATGCATCTCTGGGTTATTTGTGGGGCCTGCCTGGTGTTTTCACATGAGTAGAATGTGTGCTTTTATTTAAAATGCATCTCTGGGTTATTTGTGGAGCATAGGAATTCGTTCATATATTTTTTTCAAAATATAGTCCAGCCCACCATATGGTCTGAGGGACGGTGGACCGGCCCATGGCTGAAAAAGGTTGCTGACCCCTGCCTTTGAGTGTTCGTGTTGTTGGAAGATACATTGAGACCAACTGATAGTGAAAGGCAAGGTAAAGGTAAAGGGACCCCTGACCATTAGGTCCAGTCGTGACCGACTCTGGGGTTGCGCCGCTCATCTCGCTTTATTGGCCGAGGGAGCCGGCGCACAGCTTCCAGGTCATGTGGCCAGCATGTCTAAGCCACTTCTGGCGAACCAGAGCAGTGCACGGAAACGCCGTTTAGCTTCCCGCCGGAGCGGTACCTATTTATCTACTTGCACTTTGACGTGCTTTTGAACTGCTAGGTTGGCAGGGTAGAAATATTATAAATAAATACATGCTACATGCAAAAGTGCACAGGAGAAGCACAATGACCAACATTGCTTTACTGCAAAGCAGCATTGGGAGAAGACAGTTTGGCACAGAAAAGAAGTAGGTGGAGATTTCTTAACCCCTTTCTAATTCAACATCTGATTATTATTATTATTATTATCATCATCATCATCATCAATAAATCTGAAAAATACGGAAATTAGGGTGCCTAGAATTGGAGAACTGGAAATATGGCAGCTGTACTAGAAGGACTGAGATGATTCTAGAACTGAAACCAAGTGAGCTATTCTGACCTTGAATGAACTGAGACTCCCAAGGAGGTTCGGAAGGAATCGGGACATGTATGTTTGGCAAAAGAGAGCCTTACAGTTTACGGACTAGTGAGAGTTCTGCCAGGGATGATTCCTTCAGAATTTGCTGGGTGCCTGGAAGCCGAAATGTGAAATCCCTTCTTTTCAACTGTGCCAAGTTTAAATAGGATTTCCAAGCCTAAGAACTCTTTTATAGCAGATGGTGGTCTTCCCCATGGCAGCCCCTAAACTGTAGAATTCCCTCTCCTCAGAGGTGTGACTGGCTGGCAACTTCATTATGTACAGTAGTTCTTGTCGTATGCTGATGGTGCACCTCTTTACCATGGCCTTGGAAATCTAAGAGATTTAGGGTCCATCCTATTCTCTTGGCTGTATTTTTAAAAAACGGTAAAATTCTCAAGGGTCTTCCAGCCAAGGAGAACAGCTTTTCAAGGGCTGCAGACAGAACGGCGTTGCGGGGAAGCCCTTTTCCATTCATGGAAAGAAAGTTAGGATCCAAGCCATTGTTGAGTGTGACACTGCGAGGAGCGGAACAGCTAAACAAAGAATTCAGTTTTAGCAGACGAGTAACACACTTCTGCTCCACAGAACTTAAAAGCAGTTTATTTATTTATTTATTTAGTTCTGAGACTTTAAAAAGCTTTCAGATACGTAAATTAGATAAGTCATTTATGTTGTTGGCAAACGTACAGAGATAGAGATTATGAAAGTTAAACCTGGGATTGAGAGTTTGGCTGCTTTAGCTTCTTCTATATATATATATCTATTTCCACATTTCTAATTTGGAAGGTATTTGTCACTTAGGGCTTTCTTTTAAGAACTTTGAAAGGGGAAGATCACAGTTCTTTCCTCTCTGTTCTCCTCTGTTCTTTTTTTTTTTTAAGAGCAAATCCTTTGATAAATCTTTTTCTGGCACAATGTTACATTAACATCCTTACGTTGTTAGGAACATGTAATCTAATTCTCTTTAATTAAAGCCGGAAAAGGTTTCATTTCAGGCTTTGGAAAGTGGTGTTCCATTAGGGGGGAAAGGAACTGGTATTGCCTTAGAGGTGTTGGGTAAAAATCACTAGCATTGTTCTTCCTATAGATAAAGGGGGGGGGGAGCCCTCCAAAGTATTGCATATACTATTATGATACAATAAAAAGAAAATAAACCTCTCCTGAGGCATTTTTGTGATAACACTTTGGTCAACTTATAGTAAAGGAAGAGGAACTGTGATGTGAGTGGAATACAGTGGTACCTCGAGTTACAGGCGCTTCAGGTTACAGACTCTGCTAACCCAGAAATAGTACCTCAGGTTAAGAACTTTGCTTCAGGATGAGAACAGAAATCGTGCTCCGGTGGCGCGGCAGCAGGAGGAGGCCCCATTAGCTAAAGTGGTGTTTCAGGTTAAGAACAGTTTCATGTTAAGAACAGGCCTCCAGAACGAATTAAGTTCTTAACCCGAGGTACCACTGTATTTTGGGCTGAAGGAGAGGGGGGTATCACTTTGTACAGTGGTACCTCTGGTTACAAATTTAATTCATTCCGGAGGTCCATTTTTAACCTGAAACTGTTCTTAACCTGAGACACCACTTTAGTTAATGGGGCCTCCCGCTGCTGCCGTGCTGCGGCGGCGCGATTTCTGTTCTCATCCTGAAGCAAAGTTCTTAACCTGAGGTACTATTTCTGGGTTAGTGGAGTCTGTAGCCTGAAGCATATGTAACCTGTAGCGTATGTAACCCTGTACTGTAACCACTGTACTGATTTATATTTACTTTGTATACTGTTTGTAACCCGAGGTACCACTGTACTTGTTTACATTGAAAGACATCTGCCATTTTACTGCCCATTCACTCAGTTTGGAGAGATCCTTTTGAAGCTCTTCACAGTTGCTTTTTGTTTTAATCACCAGGAAGAGTGAACATTAATAAAAATTAAAGTGGACCCAGGGTTGTAGAATCCTGAGGAAAAGTTGAGAGTGTTGCTTGCGAGAACCTCAAACTTCTTGGGGGCTTGTACAGGCAGAGCTGCTAAAGTTAGATGAGTGCTGCATGCTTTTAATCCACCCAGCGTGGATGGCATGAAACTCTTTTTCCATAAGAATAATGAACAGAATAGCCCTGCCAGGAAATAGGGCCAGCATATGGCTCTCTTGAGAGTGTTGCAAGCCAGAATGACACAAATGAGTGATACTTGAAACTTATAAAGAGCCTTTCAATCCAAAAGTGGAAACTGAAATGAAACAAGATGGAGGAGAAAAGCCTCAGTGCCTTGGCCAGATACCTTTCTGAGCACGCCATACAGTAGGCAGATATTTCTGCTTGCCATCAATCACACTGCAAAAATAATCTGCCATGCACTTCAGTATTGACATTTATGAGCACTTTTACTGTCACTCGGGAATAGACCAAACACTTTCATATCACTACAGATCTTCTTACTGATACCAAAACAACAGTCTTTCATATAGATGGATTAATAACAGGAAGCTTTTATAGTTGCCACATCCAAGGGTATTTTCTTCCACACACTGATTGTTTTTTATTTAAAATAGTTATTGCAGGAAAGTGAGGAGACAGTTCTACATCCACAGGTTTGGGTACTGCAGCCAAAAATGATGCCATAGCTGACTTGTGGTTGGTAACTCTCCCAAGTATTTCAACATAGACCTCCCCATCCTCTTTCCCTCCTGCTCCCCTATTTCCTGTTTGCACCTAGCCTGCAGTCTGTTTCACAAACTTTATTTTTATTATTGTGGCCATAAAGCTATATAGTACATTTATAACTACAATAAATATAGATGCAGTTTCATTTCTGCACTTGCTTATTCTCGTAATTATTAACGGTGAATCCAACAAGTCAGTTGCCAGATTTAAATTTTTCAAATTGTTTCTGAGGCAGAGGGCGTGGTCTGTTGAGATTTGGCCTAGCCATCAGGAGACGGACCTTTTGCTGGCTGTTTCACTCATTCCGCCTGTGATACTTCCTGTGCCTTTCACTGCTCCAGTCTCTTACTAGCATATATACTCTTTTCCCCATGGCATCCGGGTCTGTCATAATTCCAAATGCTTAATAATTGCTCAAAAAACAACATTCTTTTGTATTCGCCCACATACATTGGGCGGAATAATTGCCTTGTCAACAAATCCCTTAGTACACTGTGTGGTGTGTGGCATAAACAAGTAGAACTGATCAGATTTTAACAAGCAGATTGAGCACAAATCTAGCACAAAAGTGTACAGGCATGTGGAAATTACCACAGCTGGCTTTAATTCTGATGCTGTCTTCTACATGATAAGAGTAATTTTCAAGAACACATGGCCTAAGAGAACTAGGTCTGGATTACATACCTTGCAAGCTAGATCCTATCAGTCATAGAACTGCAGAGTTGGAAGGGACCATGAGGGCCATCTAGACCAGCCCCATGCAGTTCCTGAATATTTTGCCCAATATTTTGTGACTCGAACCCATGACCCTGAGATTAAGAGTCTCATGCTTTGCCAGCTTAGTTTATCCAAGGATAGGGATAATGTCTGGATTCTTTATTGACCTGAAAAATTGTGGAAGTATTTTGAAAAAAATATATGTAAACCCTTTATATTTGTGTTGAAGTAATATTCAGCTAGGAAGAGTCTCATCTCCTCATTAGCCTTGAAATTGTGAAATATCACTATCCCATATTTTCCGGCAGGAAGTATTGACATGTGTTTTGATTAAATACAGTGGTGCCTCGCAAGACGAAATTAATTCGTTCCGCGAGTTTTGTCGTCTTGCGATTTTTTTCGTCTTGCGAAGCACAGTGTCGGGAAAGTTTTGGAAAAGCTTCAAAAATCACCAAAGTCTTTAAAAACCTCAAAAAAGGCTACCACACCGCGTGCTATGAGTTGCTCCTCGAAGTCAAGTCGCAACTGTATTAACGGTGTTAAGAAAAAGGAAACAAACTTGCAAGACGTTTCCGTCTTGTGAAGCAAGCCCATAGGGAAAATCGTCTTGCGAAGCAGCTCAAAAAACAAAAAACCCTTTCGTCTTGCGAGTTTTCCGTCTTGCAAGGCATTCGTCTTGCGAGGTACCACTGTACAGTGTTTCATTTTCATAAGTTCTTTATTCAGCTGCTAGATTGAATCACTTCACTTGTTCTCACACAGTTCCTCAACTACATTGATATACTGGACATATATGGTAAAGCATTCTGGGTAATATTTGGTGCACTTCTTCCGTCTTTTGGCTGTGTAACAGAATTTCTTTTCCCCTTCCCCCTAATTCTGTTCTGTGGGTTGCCCCAACCCTATGGAGCAGCTTTGGGGAAGCTACATGGTGCACAGGGAGGCAGGGTTGTATTTGAGGGAAGCAGTTCCATGTGGTCTGAGAAAGAACCTTCTCTGCTATCTAATGAAAATTTCCCCCCTCTGAAGCAAGTGACCTCTTAACTTCCATAGTCCCCAGCCAGCATGACCAGTGCTCAGGGATGCTGAGAGTTGTAGTGTCCAAGAGCATCCAGAAGGCTGTAGTTTTCCCATCCCTGCTTTAGGAGTAATTCCCAATTCACACTAGTAGGTATTTCAACAGGGGAGAAATAGTTTAAATCAGTTATCAGCACCACCATTGCAGCAGATACAGCTTGAATGTTCTAAAACATGCCCATTAAAAATGTAAAGATGCATTTAACCTCAGTTGTAATTTGGTCCAGATACTCAGTAATGAGGAGCCTCTGAGTCTTGAGACTGCACTCCCAAGGGGAGCTAGAAGTTCCAAAGTTGCATTTTTATGTTGTGGTTAAACTAAAAAAAATGCCCAGAAGGCAAAAATTAGCTGAGTTGTCTAAATGAATTCTTCCACTTCCAGATGCAGTAAATGTCCAAAACAAATATACTATGCTATGAACATCAACTCAGGTGTATAGATGCCTTTGAGAAAATGAACCGTATCAACATATATAAGCAAGGCATAGCTAAAGTGTCAGAGAGAGAAAGCGAAGGCAGCAGGGTATGGGGAGATGTAGGGCGGCTTATGTGCACAATTCAGCCAATGAAGGCTGAATACTAGGCCCAGAGAGCATGAAAGAGCTGGAAAGGTTAAAACCATGTTCAAGACTGCAGTTTGAAACTTAGGGAATAGATGTATGGCTAGATGCCAGTGTTCCCTGGCTCTGAAAGGAACACCATCCAAGGAATGGAAATTCAGTTCTCCAGGGGTAAACCCAGAAGCATAACAGGGCAAGAGTAAAACCAGAGATCTCCTGAGCATAATCATTTAAGCTTTTAAGGGATTACTGCTTCAACATAAGGGGGGAAATAACAAACTCCAAGTTTGTCATTATTCCTCCCTGCCCTTGCTTTTCCTTGAGTTGGAATATCTGAAACATCTTTATATCCAAGCTGTTGTTCCCTGCACTTGGCTAATACACTAAAATCCTCTCTGCAAGAAGAATGTGCTTCCATATGCAAGGGGGCGAGGTGAGGTGTTTTCTTACCAGTTTCTACCCACATGCTATAGTCCAGTGTCTTGCATCACATTCTGTTCTGGAGGGTTCCTTGCCCTATGGAGCAGCTTTTCAATGGATTTGGAGGACTATAATGTGGGAGGAACTAGTTAGCCCTCCCGCCAACAATGCAATATGGAAGTCCCTTCTGCTCACACATTGGATCTTTGCGTCCGATCTGTTAAAAATTGTGTTCCTGTGCTTTGTGCTTTCTTTATCCGTGTGTATTTTTGTTTCTGAGTGATGCTAGTGTTTTGAAAGCAGGCTTGTCTTTTGATTCTTGCATATCGATAACCAAAATCTGGCCTGAATTTTTATGTGCTCTGTGTTGTTCTTCCAACAAAATAGATTAAGATCAACATCTTTGAGAGGATGATAACTGGCAGCTCTGGAGTTTGTAGATTGACTTCTGTGTAGGGCATGCTCTATATAGATACATCTGGTTAGGTTGTTAAATAACTTCTTAGAATACTGAAAGATAGTTTTAGAAACTACCGACCTCTCTAAGATAGTAGAATTAATTTGCTTTGTGCACCTTATACCATCATAACATTAAGACAATCCGGTGGGTGGGAGCCTGTTACCTTTTCTCTTCCAGTGTTTGCACCTTTAGGTTTTGCTTTATCCTCATCACCATTCTTTGAATTCAAGCAACAATTAAGATGTCTCCAGGCACTGCAGTTGTGTGGAGAGGTTGCGGCTCCTGTAAGCCATCCAGGAAGGCTGAGCATTGCTATTCATCTCCACAAAACTTTTATGCATATATATTTCCTAATCCTTCTGTATATTTCAAAGTCCCTGCTTTAGCAGTGCCTTAGCATTATACCTCCTGTGGGCCTTAACTCTCTGTTCCATTCATCTGTCTTTTCCTCATACCTAGCTCTTTCACTCAGTTTACAGAGCCAATTTTCCTTCAAGCCTTTTTTCAACACCCAATGAAGTTTTATGGACGCCTTTCCTGAGCTTTTCTGGCCTCATACTATCCTTCTTTCCACCTGATATTGCCCTCACCCCCCCCCAAAAAAAATCCAGCCTGAGCTTGTTATTTATTCCTGTTTTATCCAATTCTAACTAATCAAGACAAGGGCAGTCTTATTTCTATGTTTTGAATAACATGTATCGAGCTGTTGGTGCTGCTCTGGATGACTACAAAGGATAGGGCCTTCTCTGTGGTGGCACTGTATTTAAGGAATTTGCTCCCGGATCAAATCCCCTAGTGCCTATCTGATTACTTTTGTAAGTCACTTTGGAGGCCCTGGGCCAGATTTAACTAACCCTGTGTGCTAGCAGAAGCCAGCACAATGGGGCTTTCCCCACCCCCACCCCCATATCTGCTCTGGAGGTTCAAGAGAACCTTCACAGCAGTGCACAGAGGGGAAACAAGGGAGATTGCTCCATCTGGCCATCAGAAACACTTGTACTGATGGAATGATCAAATCAACTCCATCTTCTATGACCGAAGGTAGGATAAATTATATTTTAAATGAACGTTAGGTTATAGTGGTGGTACTTGAACTGTTCACAATTTATTCAAATTTTGGGCCATTTATTTATGATACTGAGAGCAGCTTACATATGGTTCCCAAGCGTGTGTCCCCCCCCCCCCCCGGCACCTTAGAAAGGCAGACCTGCTTAGCTTCAGCGCTGGACAGGATAACGGCAACACTTCCTTAAGTCAATACTGATTTGCCTCCCCACTCGCTTTCAAAGAAAACCTCTGATAATAGTGTCTGCTTTTATACGCAGCACAAAAACTTGATGCTATTTCTTTGGGAATTATACTGCATTTTTCTGCCTCCCCATTCTTACCATGCACGTTACCTGGAATACCAATTTGACTAGGTAGCTGTGCTGCAAGATGGAAACCTGACAGTTTGATTCAGGATCCTGGACTCCTTGTGTAATTAGCTGCATAATGCTGTCAGCTAAAAGCAATCAACACTGGCTGCAGATTTGCAAATGAATGGTTGCAGCTGAGAGAGATTCCTCTGAGTTTCCTCCTTTAGCAATGTAAGGCCTAGCTGGATACTTCTAAAGAGATGAGCGAGCAACAGGAGGTATATGACTGTTTGAAGACTCAGACTTAAATAGGATTGAATTTCATGTATTGAAGCCTAAATTTCATTGTTTTTTTAAGTAAAATATCCTGTATGTGAGCTGTTGTCTGGGGTTCCTTCATTCAGAAATTAACTGAGATAATGTTTGCATTGCAGCTGTATATAAATTGCACTGGTTGCAAGGGACACTGCTGAGTTTCACAAGTGGCTGTGAATATCGTCATTATTCATTTGCAAGGTGTCTATCCTTGAAAAGCCGAGTATTGCAATGTGTATTTAGGTAGTGTTAAATTAATTTTATTGTTCACTTTTGGCATAGGCAGAAGTAAATCTATATTGTACAGTATAGAAGATTAAACTGGCTGTGATTTATATGTTTGTTTATTTTTTGTCTACCTTTTGTTAACAGCCACGTGATTTGTTTTGTTTTGTTTTGTTTTGGTCTGTTCTGTTCTGTTTAAGTTTGTTTTGGGATTTGGTTCTGGAACAACGGCAAAAAGGAGTAACACCCTTCCCTCTTGTCTTTTGTTTTGCAGGTCCTTGAGCAATATGAAAGAGAAGGCTTTAATTTCTTAGCAAAGGTTTTTAATTCCTCACATTCCTTCTTGGAAGATCTCACAGGTCTGACTCTGTTGCATCAGGAGACCCAAGCTGCTGAGGTAAGCTTCTTCAAAGTCGATTGGTTGTTATAGGAGCAGCTTTTGTGAATAAAATGCATACACATACACATATGCTCACATACATACACCTATTACTCAAAAACTCTTATGCCAGTCTGTTTGTGTGCGTACACCAACCGTGAGACTTAAGTAGCAGTTGCTGTTCCACAACAAGAGTTCCTTTACAATTGTAAGGAAAATACAATGGAGGAAAGTTGTTTCTTTCATCACCTGGATGCAAGTTTCCCAGAAACGTGTGGTTGGCCCAGTATTGGAAATGGGATGGTGAAGCTGACAAATCTTTCGTCTGGCTTTGCTTGGAATATCAAGCGAGGTTAAAAATGAAGAAGGGAATCAGGGCAAGTATCAGCATTGAGTCCTACCTGGGTGCTAGGCCCATGGCAGCTGCTTAAGAATGCCAGGTGGCAACACTGGCCTGGTGTAGTTGCTGCAGTTTTATTATTAGATGTCGCATTTGACTTTGCTGTTGACCTTTATAAACTTCAATTTTTTGGTATATTTTATAAAGCTCTTTTCAACTGTGGATTAATGTTGAAGTCTGACATTTTTTGTAACAGGAAATTGGTTTGAAGTTATGACCAGAGAACAGTTATTAGAGTGCAATTTATCTCCTCAAAATATGGATAACCACAACTTTTTCCACTGTTGCATGACTCAAGAACTACTTTGTCTATTTAGCTTCAAAATGTGCTGTGGAAGAAGTATTATTTCCCCTGAGAAAAGAGATGGGTCAAATATCAGCCAGTTAGTTTCTTTAGATGTGTCTGGAGGCATTGCTACTACAATCAGCCAGTGTGATGTAGCGGTTAGAGTGTTGGACTAGGGCCTGGGAGACCTAGGTTTATACCCCACTTGACCACAAAGCTCACTGGTTGACCTGGGGCTGAGAGAATGTGACAGGAGAAACATACCCCACAGGGTTGTTGTGAGGATTAAATGGGGAGGGGGGAACCATGTACCCCACCTTAGAGAAAGCTGGGTTGGAAATTTAAGAATAATTAAAATTGATGAACAGTAAAAGGACAAGGGTAGCACTCTGCTAGAAACAGCTGTTCTCTCAGCAGAGCCAATAATATAGCCCTGCTTCCATCTCTCTTTATTCTAGTCTGATGGAATGGCTGCTGTTAGGTGAAAAATCAGTGGAGGGACCAGCCTGATGGAGCTGGTCTTCCTAGCAGAGTCAGTGAAATGGCCCTCCAGCCCCCCTCCTTTGGAAATGGCTAGTAAAAAAGGGGGGAGGAAACAACAAAGGAAATAGACAAAGAATTATCTGAATCACAGATGTAGAATTCACTGTGTAGATTCAACATTACAGATACACCATGATCAAGCAACTTATTGTAAACTAGGCATGCCTCTTATTTACAAGGTTGCTGCCTGCTCAAATTTTTTTAGCCCACTCTGCAAGGCATTCCCCTTATTCATGCTGAGCTACTCCAGCAATTAAAAGTGAAAAACAATAGCCTGCTTACTTACAGAGGAGCTCTGGGTCACCATTACATATTTGCATAACTTTTGATTAGGCTGCATGCAAAAAACTTGAAATGGCAGTTTATTCATCAAGTGAAACAAGCAGGTGTTGTTGCTAACATAGCCATTCATGCAAGGACTTCTGCTCGTTGAATGGAAGCTCTCCACCTGCTCCCCCCTGCCCCCCACATCATCACCACAGAGGATTGAGGGGACAGATTTGGAGAGCGAGTAAAGAAAGAAGAGGGAGGGGAAGTTCTGCTGTGCAAGCAGAACTTGTACAAATGGAAGGCCACAACCCCAAAAGTTTATATTAGGGGTTTAGAAATGACAAGGTATCCTAAAAATGCCAGTAAATATGTCTTACTCTCACATCTGGTTTTAATCCGGCAGGAAGTCATTACCAAAAAAAAGCTAGGGAATTTCATTGTATCTTCATCATGGCTTTATAATGCAATAGCTGTTGAGGTCAACTCCCACTTCATCTCAAGTGGCCTTGTTTGCATTGAAGGCTGTTCACTTGGGGAACTTCTTCTGCTTGCTCCCAATCCTTAGCTGATGTGGCTGGTCTGTCTCCATATATACCTAGGGTTTATAGCTAGTTCAGAGAGAAAGCATATTAATAGTCTCTAGTTAGGATGCTGAGATGGGTTAAGACAATCTAGATTCATTGTGCGAATCATACAGTCTGACTTTTGAAACAGACTCTTAAAATTCTTTACATATTAAGTGTTGCAGGGCGTGTGTGTAATAATAAATATCGTATATAAATCAGTACTCATTGATGTATAAGCCTTTTGCTTTATTCTGTCCTCCTTTCTACCTCTGCATCCCGCCATTTCTTCCTCCAAAATGACTGTATTTCCTCTGTGCTAAAACCCTCATCTTTCTTCTAAAGGTATCTTATTTAGATTATTATAGTATCCTCTTCCTTGGCCTTCCCTCCAAACGCCTGTTCTTAGTAAGGTAAAGGTAAAGGTACCCCTGCCCGTACGGGCCAGTCTTGCCAGACTCTAGGCTTGTGCGCTCATCTCACTCTATAGGCCGGGAGCCAGTGCTGTCCGCAGACACTTCCGGGTCACGTGGCCAGCGTGACATCGCTGCTCTGGCAAGCCAGCGCAGCACACGGAACACCGTTTACCTTCCCGCTAGTAAGCGGTCCCTATTTATCTACTTGCACCCGAAGGTGCTTTCGAACTGCTAGGTTGGCAGGCGCTGGGACCGAACGACAGGAGCGCACCCCGCCGCAGGGATTCGAACCGCCGACCTTTCGATCGGCAAGTCCTAGGTGCTGAGGCTTTAACCCACAGCGCCACCTGCGTCCCTCTGTTCTTAGTAAACTAAAGAACAAAACAAGAAAACTTGCAAACTCTCTGAAATGAATTAATTAATTTAAACTGTTGGAAACAGTAATTGAGAGTAAGCTGCTTGGAATCTGTTTCTGGAAAAGTGATTAGAAAGTTTCTTGTATTTTCCTTCTAGTAAAATGTCTATTCTGTAAGGTGTGGTGTGTGCAGCAGAGAATGCGTTCCAGTGCCCATATAATCTATATGTGGTATATTGCATCTCTTTGCCATTGAATTTCATTTTGAATTTTCATTGCATTTTCCTATAAGACAATCCTGCTAATGTAGTCACCTACCATCCTCACCTGAATTCTTTTGAAATTTGATGATACATCCTGCAGTGGAGCTGCAGTTCATTTTCATCCAATTTAATAGGATTGTAGTTTCCTCAGAAGTGATAATCAGATCAGAATGTCTGTGGCAAAGGTGCCATATATAATTTTAATAGCAAGAGGGGGCAGTTGCCCTCATCTCCTGCCTATGGGCATTCCGTAGACATCTGGTTGGCCTTTGGAAGAACAGAATGCTGGGTTGGATAGGCCTTTGGTCTGATTCTGCAGGGTTGTTCTTAACATCTTTCTTTATGCTTGTCTTACAATTGGTATGATAAATCTTCTGGTCCCAGCCTTTGTATTTCTTATCAAATTACATGAATGCAGGTGAAATTCTGAGGGTTTTTTGGGGGGGAATTGGTTGTACTGAAGGACTGCACAGACAGAAGGTATGTAATGCTCTGAAATCAGCTGCACATGGCATTAACTTAGTGAATTTACTTGACTACTCTGCTCTTCTAGAGAGCAGCATCCTGTCTCCTTGTTGCTTGTCCACTCTGTTCACATCGAATATTGTTTTCATTTTAGATCAAGCGCGAAGCTCTTGCCATCACGAATAATGCTGTTTGTAGCTTGTACCCTGTTAAATGAACAATTGTGCCAGTTTCTTGACTGTGATTATTTTGCCCAAGAGATTTTTAGTCACCAGTAAGAGATGGTTCTAGACACTGGAAATAATTGGCAGTAACAGCAAAGATAGATAAGCTTACTTGATCCGTTGAAGCTTTTAACAGATCACTTTTTGTAGCAGAGCAATTACTGAAGGATGGAAGGAAAAGACAACACCAATAGCTAATGTATTCTGACTCTCAGCTTTTTGTCACAGGGAAAAATGAAGGCAGATTCTTCCCCTTCCCTCAATTAAAAGTCTTCATGTAATTTTGGAACTTTAATAGCTTATTTAATCTTTAGAACATACACAGCACCCAAAGATTAAGGGTCATAACCAATTCCTAGTCATACTGACCCATTGTAATCAATCAATTAAGTCTACTCTGAGCATGACTTAATTGGATACCACTGTATAAGTAATTCCTTGCACTGGGTTTTGAACATAAATATATTTGAGAGGTCTTTGCATCCCACACTCTGTTCCTGGTTTTCATATCTTTTCACCTCTTCATTCAGAACTTTTAATTTGTTTTCAGTGGCAGAGGGTGTTGAAAATATTAATTGACTCACTGCCTTCTGAAATATTACAATAAATGCTGCTGGCCTTTTTGCCAAGGTAAAGCTTAGAAACACTTTCTTTCCCTCCAGTATACTTGCAATAGTTCTGAGTTGTCTCTGCCTCCAGTATTGTTTCACTCGTCAGTAAATGAGCGATCTATTGCAGGCTATGGAATGGATTCAAAGACTCCTGTACATGAGTGGAAGGCATTTTTGTGCTCAGATTTTCTTCCCAAGTTACAGAGTCTCCCAATCATCTGAAATGGTTTTGGGGTGGGCAGGTAGCATAGGAGGAAACTGGCACCTCCTTTCCCCATGCGTGGTGTCTGCCATTTTATGCTTGAAAATATTTTGTATTCAATCTGTAGTAGAGAGCTTCATTTATTATACAATATTAAGAGAGAAAACTCAGAAGTGTCTTGGAAGGAGTTAAATTGTTTGTAGGCTTCAACTTGGCAGAAGGGCCAGCAGCATTTATTGCAATATTTCAGAACACAGTGAATTAATTCACATTTTCAACAATGTCCATATCTCTCCACTTGCCCAGAGGGATCTTTGGACCCAACCCTTTGTGATCAAATTCTTACTAAAAACTTGACTAGAACTATAGTTTAGAAAGGTAAAGTATTCTAGTACTTAGGCTGTAGAGTCAGAGTCAAAATGCCATACATCTGTTTAGTAGTAATACCTCAAAGCCAATGTTGTATGTACTATAATACTAGTAATACTGTAACGTTTTATGTAACAGTAATATTATATAATAGTGTAATAGTATAACAACTAGTACAGTGGTACCTTGGTTTACATACGCTTCAGGTTACATATGCTTCAGGTTACAGACTCCGCTAACCCAGAAATAGTACCTCGGGTTAAGAACTTTGCTTCAGGTTGAGAACAGAAATCGTGCTCCGTTGGCGCTAAGACTTTTTAAAGCAAGTAAGGAATGTTAATTGAAAATATGTGAAAAATAAATATCACATCTGCAATTTGTCAATCATGGCTATTTTTAAAAGAACCACAACAAATCCCTACCCGCCCGTCTTTCAACTATATCAGACATGGCCTCCTCTCTGAAATTTATGTTTGCATTTTTAAAGGTTACGTTGTTTTTGCAGTAATAGCAATAGTTTAGCTTAGTTTAGTTAATTTGGTCTAGAGACCATAAACATCAGATACAGAACTGGGTTATCAAGACAACCACAACTTGCCTGCACACAGATTGTGCATTTTTAAATAAATAAATAAATAAATAAATAAATAAATAAATAAATACACTATCAACAATAATTTAAATACTGACAGTTTTGATTCAGAACTCTGATGTTCCCTTTAACAATTGTGTTCTAGGTTTGATTGCTACCAGAAGTTATGTGGCTGGTTTATTTTTTGGAATCTTAGGGTTGGAATCAGCCATTAAAACTGAAACATAAAATTCAGCTAAGTTCCTAAAATGTAAAGAAAGTACTGGGGAGAGAAATTGTGATATACCCTTATAAAAAGTACAGTATAGGAGAACATATGCTAGCATTTCAACTGAGCCATTTTTCCAGGACAAACTCTCAAATACCAATACAGTCTCACCCTTTCATAACTGTAACAACAGCAACAAGAATAAAATATTTATATGCCGCCCATCTGATTGGGTTCCCCAGCAACTTTTTTATTATTTTCAACGAAAAAGATTTCGTCACTTGATGACATGTGATTTGCTTTGGGTGATGCTTGAGGGTTGGTAATAATAATAATAATAATAATAATAATAATAATAATAATAAAATAATAAAATTAAAAATAAAAATATAATATAAAGTAGGCTTTAAAAATTAAACATGTTAAGAGAAATCATAAGATCATAGGAAATTTGCATTTAAAAATGCCCTTGAAGAATTCAGGCTCTTCATACTAGCAAACTTCTGAGTTTTCATGCACCTTTCAGAACACAAAACTATTACGTCTGTGGACAGCTCACCTCATATATATTGTGTAATTATTATACCTGGTATATGTTGCGAGCAGTTGCCAGTTGTGGCATACTGCTTTCCAGTCTTGCATATAAAAAGTGAAGGAGTAATAAATGGCGCTTTTAAAGAGCTGTAAATTCCTTGCAATTTTGCTCCTTTGTTGTGAAGCACCCTACAGGGATATGGTTTTAACCTCTTTCTGTGTCTTGGCTCTATGAAAGTGGATTGCAGTTATGAAAAAGTGACTAATCTGTATGCGAGGGCCTGCCCACATTTCTAAACCCCAGAGCAGCGTACCCAAATCCCGGTTCAACAGTTTCAAAATGTGTAGCCCCTTAGCCTGCCATTCTTTGCTTCAGGACAGACCTCTACATAATGCCCTCCTACTACACTTTTCTCTGCAACAGGAGCCAGACTTTTGCCTCGCTGAGCCCAGTATCTTGTCTCTTGGGGCTCACATTTTGCACCGTTGATTCTTTGCTCTGGAAAATCTCTGTCTGAAATGGAGGCAGCCAGTATTTTTATGAAAGCTGAAATAATCTAGAGGGAGGCATCCGTTCTCATGGGGCCCATTCTCTTTTTGTCCCACTGTCAGCTTTCTCCAGATAAGAGTTGCAGGTTTTTGAATATTTTGAAACCAGCAAAAGAGAGATGTGAACAGACCACGAGTACTGATTTAACATCCAAACCACCTTCAACTCTCCAACCGTACTTTCCTATCCTACAAAGCGCTTGTTTAATGCTGTTTCTATTTACTTTGTTGACCAGCTCAACCCACTCATGGTTTTAAAAGCAGAGTGACTCAATCATAGCTCTGCCAGGCTGGGCTACATACTATGAGTGCTGTCATTTTGAGACATGGGTATCCGTATTTATCTCGTTCTTAAGTTTTACCCGTATACAGTGGTACCTCAGGTTAAGTACTTAATTCGTTCTGGAGGTCTGTTCTTAACCTGAAACTGTTCTTAACCTGAAGCACCACTTTAGCTAAGGGGGCCTCCTGCTGCTGCCGCGCTGCCAGAGCACAATTTCTGTTCTCATCCTGAAGCAAAGTTCTTAACCTGAGGTAATATTTCTGGGTTAGCGGAGTCTGTAACCTAAAGCGTATGTAACCTGAGGTACCACTGTACCAAATAATTTGTACCAATCACTGCCACATCTTATTTACTCTGAATAAAGACTGTTTTAGTCTCTTATTATCTTACATTTTCTTGACTCTGCAATCAATTCAGAAAACACACTAAACAATTCCTTATCAAGCAAGGTACAAAAGTTTCCTGTTGTCCTCCTATTGTACTTGAAACAAAGATAATTCTGGGGCTTTGGCTTTAATTTTTATACACAAGAAGCCTGTAAGTCCAAAGAATGCTAGCTTCATATGGTGTGTAGTTCAAAAGTTATTTTAAAACCCCTGCAGGCATTATGTATGTTGTGGGTTCATTCCCAGGAAATTAGCCCTTCTGGAATAAACAAACAATGGATATGGAGAATCTAAAACCCTTTGTACAGTCTCAAACCACCATGCAGTGCTGTTAATTGTATTTCCTCCCTTCCTCCTAGGTCACTTGTATCCTAGACATATAACCCCACGTCTAAGATATAAAACAGCTAACTAATCACAAGGGGGTAATTGGTCAGAAAAAAATTCTCTTGCAAGCGTAATGAAACATAAGCTTTAACAATCACATTTTGGATAATGTAACTATGGCTTGTGATGGTAGAACTGAATTGGAAAATTATAGAGATGATGCTGCGAGAAGCATGAAACAATAGCGTTCTTACCCCTTCACGTTTTATAACAGTAAAAATAAAACGTCTTTTAAAGATGGAATGTAGTTTTACCGGGAGTATTTTATTATGTTGCAGGAAACAGTACCTGCTTCTTACATTATGATTCTATCCAAGCTTCCACGTACATTGAAAAGAGTAATAAAGTACTATAAAATTTAAAAAGCTGATCAATAATGGGTGGTGTCTAGCTTTTGCAAACGGTTTGAGTTCCTGTTTGAACTGAACTTTTACACTGCCAGCTCCATGTTCCATGGCCTGGCCCACCCCAGCTAAGGCAGACACACGTCTGAGAGCCATGCCTTTATCAACAAAAGAAACACTTACAGCAAATCCCAAGGTGCTTCAGATGCTCATGAACACACACTTCTAGCCACTAGGCAGCTGTCCCTCAGATCTGCACCCTGTGGAGCAGTTGCAGCAACAGTGAGCCCCTGCCCTCTGCCAGCTTACATGTCCTCTCGGGACAGGTTGTTGCTGTTCTTCCCTCTTCAAGCCCCTCCTGGTCCTAGGAGACAGCGGGGCAGAGGAAGGTGGGGAGTCTAGTGACCTATCTGTTGCCAGAAGAGCCCCTTCTTCTTCCGCCCCATCCTGTGCACCCTCCTCTTTCTCGGACTGCCCCGGCTCTTCTCCCTGCCTCTGCCCCATACTCTTCAGAGCCCTGCCAGGCACCTTACAAAAGTACATGAGCTCGTCGAACCAGAATAATATAAGTATAAGAATCAACATGACTGAGCCCAGCTTCATACTCCACCCCCATAACTTCTCACTCTCATGGGAGACAACTGCTAGCTGCAGCTACTTCTCTGTCCTGTTTTAAAGAAGACAGAGAGAGACTCGTTCTAGATTAAAGTGTGAAGCACTATATGCATGTGCCTGGCGGTTCCTGGCATTCAAGCATATGCCCAGCATTTTCAGAACTAGTTTTACTCTTGTTGGCATAGCCTGACACGACTTGAAGAATCCCTACTTGTTTGCCTGAAAAATTGTGTCGAAGGTACATTCGCCAAAAGGAGTCATTCGGTCTGGATAGCCTTGGACCCAAGTAGGGCGTGCAGACTTTGCATGAAATGGAGAGCATTCTTACTGTTGGTCACTAAAGATGGGCTGCTAATGGAGAAGGGAGGCAGGCTTGGTGTTAGCATAAGCCACCCAGAAAGAGGTCTAAGAGTGCTAGAGAAAAAGGCAGGTGAACTTTTGTGTCCTGCGTAAGTTGTGAGTACTGAGATGACTAGACATCTGTAGTCTAAAAGCTTTTGGAAGCATCAGCCATTGGGAATCAGAAATGTGGGACAAAGGAGAATACAGGCGTACCTTGGAAGCTGAACGGAATCTGTTCCGGAAGTCCGTTCGATTTCCAAAACATTCGAAAACCAAAGTGCGGCCTCTGATTGGCTGCAGGAAGCCGTGGAAGCCCCATCAGATGTTCGGCTTCCCAAAAAATAGTTCGCAAACCGGAACAGTCACTTCCGGGTTTGTGGCATTTGGGAACCAAAGCATTCCAGAACTAGGCTGTTCGAAAACCAGGGTACGACTGTATAGTACTCTAGTTGCTGTAAAATGTTCTGAAAAACGTAGATTACTTTCTTTATGCTTTTCTGGTCATCATAATATTTGCATCAACCATATTGTGGCTCATACATTTTTAACTGTTTGACATGTTTTGGGGAGCACTGATTTTAAAGCTATGTAAATTAGACATTTTTATTTGCCTGCAAGCAAAATTTATAAATCTTTTGAGTAGTTTTGTATTTCAGAATATCCACCAATTTTTAGCCTTTGGGATAGACTGCAGTTATTGCTTAGGTAGCAAGATAGTTTAAATTTTATTCTTCTTTAAATTTTTATTAGGTCTTATACACACACTATTACAGCTAGGCTTTTAAAAATCCTTTCGGATTGGTTGCCAAATAGATAGTTTACTTAAAATATTTTTCCTGATGAAGAGTTTGAGCTTTTCCATGCAAATTGTATTCTACTTCTTTCAGTATGTTCTAGGCCAATGAAGAATAGATAGGCTGCTTGAGACACTTTCTGCCATTCTTAGCATTTGAAACTCCCATTGTTCTAGGCACGTTTTGCGACAGGGAATTTCATTAATGTAAGCAGTTTCTGAGCTCTGGAAGCAGTACTGCACCTAAGATTTCAGATTAAAATTGCCACTGCTTGAATGAAAGGAGGACCTTTTTCTGCCTTTCCCACTTCTTTCTAGCCACTCTCTGAGGACTGCAGAAGGGACCCTCATAAGAATATTAGAGGGGCAGGCAGGGGGAAGCATGGCTTTGTTTTTTGCAGTCTTCAGATGAGAACTAGACCATGTGAAAAATGAATATAAGATTTTAGCTGCAGTTCATTCATTTTCTGCTTTTGTATTCTTATAAAAAAGCGTGCCTAGACATTCCATTGCAGTGCCCATAACCCAGGTTTAATGTGCCATTTAGCTCCTAGCTTTCATATCTCAGTTTCTAACACTGGTCATTCTCATGTGATGAATAAGACAAAACTACATGCAGATAAACCTTTTGCTATATTTAAAAACATAAATAATAGCATGCTGTGTCCACATACAGACAATCACTTGCCTGGTATATAGGCCTCTGTAGGTCTTTGGAGTTGGAAGAGAAAAATTTGGTTGCAGTTGTACAAATTACTTCCAGATGTAGATTTCAATAAACACATAGTGTTGTTGCTTTACCCGAAGGTGCTATAAATTTCCTGAGACAAGTCTGCATCTAGTAAACTGTTGAGTATTTGAATACTAATGAAGTCACTGTATTCTGTGTAAATGCAATCTCTTAATGCTGCATGTTTCAGGACTTTTCCACTAAGATGACTTTTAAAGAGTATTGTATTTTAATAGTCAGGGCCGTCTTTAGCACATGCGGCGCTGGGGGTGCAAATATCCACCCAGTGCCCCCAAATTTAGTTTAGCTGCCCCCAAATTAACTTTAATTGAGCTTTTTTGTGAGGGGGGATCGCTCACCTGTAACAATGATGCGAACAGCCGTGTGGGCGCGGACCCTTCCCCACAGAAGGGACACAAAGTGAGGGAGAGTGGAGGGAGAGGCCACCACGTCCTTTTTTGCCACAGGTACCTGCTGGGTGCTGAAGTCCCATCCCAAGTAGTTGGGCTCGGCAGGCGCAGCCATGGCAGCCTGAGGCAGATGGGTCTTGCCGCCGCCATCCTCGCACGGCAGGAACAGGGCAGGGAGGAGGCAGCCCGGGCGCCAGCTTTTGCCTCAGCACCACCTCACAGAAACGGCTCAGCTGGCCCCTCTCAGCTGGCCCAAGCACCACGGAGGAGGCTCCATTGCTTTTCACTGCTGCCGATAGAGAGGGGATGGTATACAGTACGTATACATTTGGCGCCCCCCAGAATTCAGCACCCAGATGCCCCGCACCCCTTGCACCCCCGGGTAAAGACTGCCCTGTTAATAGCTGACATCTATGTTTGTATATTTACGACCCCAATCTGTACAGAAGTTCCTTTAGGAGTTCATGTTAGAGTAAACAATGGGAGGGTGGTTACGTTTTGATGGTGATGTAGATGCACTTTGGGCCATACCTCACAATTGCCATCTGCAAATTTTGTACACATGGGACTGGGTCTAAACATGTCCTTCCATTAATTCAAAGGCTCCTTCCATTCATTTGTGCAAGACAGTTTGATCCAGGAGACATTCTTGCTGGAGGAAAGGGGGAGAGGTAATTTTCACACATTTCTGCACGCACACACCCGGTGCCATGAGGTTCAGAAGGTTTCCCAGTCCTCCAGAGCATCCTTCGTCAAAGTCCTTCATCCCAGTTGTTTATAAAGATGTTGAACAACAACGGGCCCCATGACAGAACCCTGAGGCACTCCCCTTGTCCCTTTTTACCAGGATAGTAAGGAACCATTAGTGAACATTGTTTGGTTTCGGTCAGTCAACCAGTTATAAATCCACCACCTAACAGTTAGCTCGTCAAGCCCACATTTTACCAGCCTCTCTGCAAGAAGCTCATGGGGTACTTTTTCAAAAGCCTTACTATAATCAAGATTCACTGCATCCACAGCATTCCCCTGACCCACCAAGCTTATAACTCTGTTAAAAAAACCCCAATGAAAATAATAAAAATGCAAAGATGATTGTAAATTGTAAAATGTGGAGGAAATTGAGTGGGGGCGGAGGGAAGTGGGAGGAAGGACAAAAGAATAATATGATGGATTGAGGAAATGTAAATGTAAATGTATGGGGGGATGGGGAGGAAATGGTGTTGGTTTTGGTACATCTGCATTGTAATGTAATATGTGAAAACCAGAAAAAGAAAAGAATAAAAATCCCTGTTTGGCCACTATGAAACAAATTCTCAAAGTGATGGTATAAGACCCAGACTACAGGTTACACAAGCAACATGTGCCTGCCTTTAATCAAATAAAATGCATCACACAGCACCATCAGGCTTAGAGTTTCCCTGCCCCTTGCAAGCTATAACCAATAAAGTGGGCAGAAGCAAGGAAACTCTGAGCTGCTGACAGAAGCCACAGGTTTCTCATAATATGTAGTTTGGTCTGAAGCTGCATTGGGCATCTAAAGTAGAATATATAAATATTCTCATTTCGGTTTCAGCAGGAAAAACCTGTCCTGAGAGCTAAACAGCTTTCAATAGGTTCCAGTATTTCAGAGAGGCGACACTTTTATTCCTGGTTCTAAAATTATTGGGTTGGGAGAAGTTAGCCTATTCAGTCTATGCTGAGCCTTTGGGGACAGCCCATGTAGTTTGTTTGTGGTTAGCAAAGCTAAGTTGAGCAATTCTTCTGGAAGACTATTGAACTTGAAATGAAATGAGACTGTAGAAACCACTGTTGGGAACTGAAAAGACAGGGAGAGAATGCCAGCCCAGAACCATGGCAGACAGTGTTTAGTTTGGAAGCCAAATGGAGCAGAGCCAAGCAGCAGTGCAAAACGCACAAGTCACATGAGAAATTAAATGAGTCTCAGTCGGTGGAGAATGTTTAAATGTGGCCTGTGTTTTAATAGAGAGACATGGAGGGACAGAAGCATGATAACAGCATGGAATGATTTTCCTGCAGTGAGTTATCTCTCTTGGCTTGTAATACTTGTAAAGGGTCGCTGCTGTTTTGCTCATTTCACGCCTCGGCTCAGTATACCTGAAGGAGCGTCTCCACCCCCATCGTTCAGCCCAGACACTGAGGTCCTCCTCTGAGGGCCTTATGGAAGTTCCCTCACTGCGAGAAGTGAGGTTACGGGGAATGAGGCAGAGGACCTTCTTGGCAGTGGCAACCTCCCTGTGGAACACCCTCCCATCAGATCAAGGAGATAAAGAACTACACACCTTCTAGAAGACACCTGAAGGCAGTCCTGTATCAGGAAGTTTTAAATGTTTGACATTTTACTATGTTTTTATATGTACAGTGGTACCTTGCGTTAAGAACTTAATTCGTTCTGGAAGTCCATTCTTAACCTGAAACTGTTCTTAACCTGAGGTACTACTTTAGCTAATGGGGCCTCCTGCTGCCGCTGCACTGCCAGAGCATGATTTCTGTTCTCATCCTGATACAAAGTTCTTAACCTGAGGTACTATTTCTGGGTTAGCGGAGTCTGTAACCTGAAGCGCCTGTAACCCGAGGTACCACTGTACTGTAAGCCGCCCAGAATGTCTGGGGAAACCCAGCCAGATGGGTGGGGTATAAATAATACAATTATCATTATTGCTGTTGGTGTCCATGCACACCTCTGTTTATCTCCCAATAGCAGCCACTCTGTTTAACCCCCAATAACAGCCACTGTAGTTTAGCTCTCACATTTATGCAATATCTTATTGGACAGAGCTGTGATGCATGTTAGGTTTCTGTTTTGGGGGAGGGGGCAGGTTGCATTGCCTTGCTTTATTGAAATAATCAAACATGGCAATACAAGTGCAGCTACTGAATCTGAGGGAAATCAAGTCACTCCTGCCTTTTCTTGGCAGGGAATTCAGACATCCAGTGACAGCTGTGTGTGTGTAGGACTGCATTGTTGCCACAACAACCTGTTGCAAAGGGAGAAAGCCCCCTGCATTTACTTTCTGCACAGCCATTGGAGAGAACTCAGTTTCATCTCCTCTCTAGTGTGGGCCAATGCTCTGAATAATTTCAAATTGTTAGCACTGGGAGCAGATGAAAGGGGACCCCTTGGCTATAGGTGGTACCAAGGGGCCAAGAGTGAGCAAATGCAAACCCTAAAAATAGCCTGACAGTCTGTTAGCCCAGCATGTCTGAATGTGGATATAAACTTGTTTCTGTTTGTATCGTATCATACACCATATTAAAGATTAAATGTGAGGTGGAGCTTCCCTTCCTCTCCCCTCCACCCCCCCCCCCAGCAGTCTACTTCACCTTTTCTGGAGCCCTGCTGCCCCTGGCCATTCAGGCTTCTGCAGCTGTCCTTACAAGTTTTTGGATTGGGACCATAGTTTAGACGGCACTCTAAAAGATTTTTTTTGCCTTAAATTCTTTCATCAACACTCACCGTAGTTTACTATGGAAAGGTTGTTTTAGATCTGCCATCCATCTGACTCTCTCCTTCCTGCAAAAAGAGAAGCACAAAAACTTGTGAGAGCATGCATAAGAAGACTATTTTGAAATGTCATTGTGTAAGACTTAGCGCAAGCCTATAAAGATTTTTATTTGCATTGACTTATTCTGTAACTAACTGGCAGCTTTATGGATTCAAAAGAAGCTGTAGAAATCCTATTATTACGTCTTCCGGAGTTCCTTATATGATTGCCTTCGCTTTTTTTTGCCAATGGCTTTTAAACAGGGGTGGGAAACCACTTCCAGCCTGAGGAATTAAACCTTGCCAACTTTCCAGGGGCATGGCAAGAGGCAATTTTTTTTTTGGGGGGGGGGTAGTTGTACATATTTTACATTAACATTAAATACTTACAGATTTAAATATTATGCATTATATTTACAAAATCAATATATTTTATATTTCTATTTTATGTTTAGTTCTAGGGGGGAAATTGTGTGTAAAATATGTCTACTCCTAGGAAAAGTGTGGAAAGTGGCGAGGCAGAACAAAATGCTTAACAAATGATTCAGATGTCATGTGGCTGGTGGCTGGATGAAGTTTGCTAGAAATGGCTTCATGGAGGGGCTTGGTGGGTTGAATTAGACCCACATATCACAGATTTCCCACCACTGCTTTCTAGTGACTGGAGATGCCAAAGTTGTCTTTAAAAAAAAAAGGCTTCTTTTTCTTATTTTGATGATGTTTGATTTTAGGTCTCAATATTTTGCTTCGAAAATTGATAAGGCACTGCAATAGTTCATTTACTGTGCTTATTTACTGTGCTTTTTTTTTAACGAATACCTCAGCTATTCTGATTTTACTGATTTCGCTGAACCTTGTTTGTGTATCGTTAGCAACTCACTGGATGCTTCCTAACACTGAGCCAAGAGATGGAAGGAAATCATCTTTAAGATACTGTTTTTACTTCTAAAATAAATCTGGTAAAATTTGGTGCCTTCTAGAGAGGGGAGGGAGAAGGGAAGAGAGCACCCTTTAGGCACCTGGGATACGTTTATGTCAACTTCACTTTTTACTTCCTGACCCACCTCTCTCCTGGCCCCTGTCTCTTGACAGTTGGAAAGAGAACTGCATTGCAATGACAGCTACCTCTCCAAGGTTTTAGGAGCCGAAATAGTCCTGTGGAGCTATTTCTGGCTGTGGAAAGCCGGAAAGAAAGGCAAGGTATAAAATTATGCAAGGGGTGTGGAGAAAGATCGGCCTCTCTCATACATAGCACTTGAACTTTTGGCCATCCCCTGAAGCTGGATGCTGGAGGATTCACAACAGATAAAATAAAGTACCGTACTTTTCCGTGTATAAGACTAGGTTTATTTCTTTAAAAATCATGCTAAACAATGGGGGTTGTCTTATACATGGGTAGTGCATTTGATTGGTTGCTGCCATAGCTGTTAGCAGCTATTGTGCGTGTTACTGGTTGCTGCATCAATGGGTGGTGTTGATTTGCTGACGCTGCGGCATTTGGGCGGGTGATTGGCAGCTTCTGCTGGTGAGGGGACAGACAAGATGCAGATTTCGCTACGCGTGCGGGAGAGTGATTATCAGCAACCCCCCCCCCCTAAAAAAAACTCAACAACCCTGGTTAATCCCCCCCACAAAAAGCTCCACAACTCTGGTCAATCCTCCACCATAAGAGCTCAACAACTCTGTGCCATCTCCCCCCATTTCCTGAAATTTGAGTCCCCCAAAATAGGGGGCATCTTATACATTTTATACATCTTTTGTACAGAAAAGTATGATATTCGCCTCACAAAGTGCATAGCTTAAACCATGGAATTCACTCCCAAAAGATAAAGGGATGGCCACTTTAAAAAGGGGATTAGACAGATTCGTGGAAAATTGGGCTATGTTCTCCTTCCTCTCAGAGGTAGCATGCCCCTCTATGGCAGATGCTGGGAAACACAGGTGGGGAGTGTTGTTACACTCCAGTCCTGCTTTCAGGTTCTCATAGGCAGCTGGCTGGCCACTGTGAACACAGGATGATGAACTAAATGGGCCAGAGGCCTAATCCAGCAGCCTTTTCTTACGTTCCAGTTCCTTGATCATTTTTGTTGTCGTTTTCTACACATTTGGTGGCTTAACAAAAAACATTGAAAGGCACTCGTGTTTCCTGATCCTATGAAATGTAATAATTTGTCAGCTATTCTTTTCGAAGGTAAGCCCAAAGGCTTACCGGCTTTGCATCATGCTGTATACTAATGTTAATATCCCTGACCTTTTAGAAAACATGCTAATTGCAGCAATTTACTGTGTTGCAGTAATCCTGCCCCATCTCCCTTCCCTCATTCACTGTGATGCTCTGATGTCATGTTCATGAAAGCTCTTGTTTCTGGGTGAAGGAATGTTGGCAATTCAGATTGTGAAAGAAACAAAAAATCCTTTTGCCAAAAAAATTGCTTTAATATGTCAAAAGTGTTACTACACTATTCGTCTTCAAGGTAACCCAGTGAATTCTGCTCTAATTATCTCATCTTCAGTCTCAAATTATCGACATCTTCAGTCTCAAATTAGCTGCTCTAATTATTATTAAACTTGTATATGACCAGAAGGGAATTTTAAGTTTTGGTCAGTATAAGTTCCTTTGAACACTTATTTAAACAGAAGGTTGAATCCATATTAATGTATTACATAGCAAGTATATTTCTGTATATTCCTGCCATCCTAGCAGTTCAAAAGCATGTCAAAGTGCAAGTAGATAACTAAGTTATCTGGCGGGAAGGTAAATGGCGTTTCCTTGCTCTGCTCTGGTTTTGCCAGAAGCGGCTTAGTCATACTGGCCACATGACCCAGAAGCTGTACACCGGCTCCCTCGGCCAATAAAGCGAGATGAGCACCGCAACCCCAGAGTCGTCCACGACTGGACTTAACCGTCAGGGGTACCTTTACATTTCTGCTCATAGAAAAATACAAAAAAGTGGAAATGTAAGGGTATTAACTTGTTGGCAAAACTTTATTTGGCCGAATAGTAACAGTAGCTGCCAGTTCATCTGTTCTTTTACATGGTGTTTCTCTCAGGAATTATTGTATCCTCTAAGCTGTGATCATCAAATTCTTCTCAATTACAGTTTATGATTTGACTTAATTTGGTATTTCTGGAGAGACGTCACAGGTTTATAACTTTAAATCATGGTAAATGAAATGGAAGCATGTAAATATGGTCCTAGCTAAATTTCTTTTTATTGTTAGAGAAGAGGGAAAGTAAGATTAACAACTTGCTTTACAGTGAAGATGAGATCTTACTGCACTGGATTAATTATTGTGTCAAACAATTCTAGTTTCTAATGAAAATCAGATGCTGTACAAATTAGGTGCAAATTCTGTGCGTCTGACACCAAATGTCTCTGCAACAGTGTCATCCCTTTGCATTCCAGGTCATTGTGCACTTGCGTGATATCAGAAACCCATTGAAAACACCTGCAAACACCCTGTTCCACTCTACCCCCATTCCACCCTTTTAGTGATGTTTCAGTTACGTCTTTGATGTTTCTAGATCACTTCCAGGTTCGGGGCTCTGCGCGTGTGTACGATTGTGCACATACTGGTCGCTCCTAAAACAGGAATTGCCTGTAGTTCAACCTTCGGGTATTTTATTTCTTGGAAATGCATGTATAAAACAGTGTTCTAAAATTCTTATAAAAGTGAGGTGCAAGACAGCTTTTCTGAAATCCTAATATGGGGAGAGCTTTGGAACTGCTATGGAATAAGGTTAGTAACTGGCATTGTTTTCACTTTACGGGGATGTGGTAAGGACCTTTCTTTGTATCAAGCTGAAGTAAATTTAGTGAGTGCAGTTCAGGGATTTGTTTAAGTACCGCCTGCATGGGAACTTCATACAGTGCTGCTTTAGCTTTTAATGGACGAAGAGGGATTGTGGGAAGCAAACAGTGTAACATCAAATTTTAAAAAGTGGATTGGTGGGGAGAAGAATCCAGGAGATTACAATCTATTCTGTGGTAAATTGGTGGAAAGCATTATTATTTATCAAGCATATAGAAGGTCATATAATTAGTCGTCTTAATATGCCAATAGAGTAAAAAATAAAAAATTAACAGAGTTGCTGCTCCACTGAGAGATCTAATATTTGGTATTGACAGAATTTACACAAACATCAGCACCAAGCTTTTCAGTTAGCAAAGGAAGTAAAGTCAGCTACCTCTGGGAAGTTTTGCACTGATGACAATACTGCTGTGTTAGATCACAAGTAGTAGGAATGGAGCACTGATTTGCATCATGAAAAAAATCAGAAGAATAGCATCCTCTCCCAAAGGTTCAAAATTAGCAGGGCACCAGGCGCATTTTGCACCTAAAGATTCTCCATTTGCGAGCGCCTCAAAAAGTCTGGGTGCTATTTTTTGTGCATGGCTGACATGCAAGGATTACTGAAATGTATGTGCTTTGAAGCCTCAAAGTATATGTTAAGGGTAGGCAATATGTTAAGGAGTTTAACAGTAAAGAGTAGTGTTTTGAAAACTGAAGTTTGGTACCAGTATTTTTATTGTAAACACCCAATTAAACATGTATTATCAATTTCTGCTAAAAATATGATATTAACAATGTGTCACTTACGTGAATTGCGTATTAATTCATGCTTATCAAAATAATTAGTAAAAAGTGTTGCTGACACCCCCCACCCCCCACATGACAACTAGACATTCTGTTTGGCGCCCACAACCCAGGTCCAGTAAGCCATTTGGCTCCCAGCTTTTCTATCCCAGTTTGTAACACTGCCTCTCCCTGCCCCCCAAAAACCCCAGAACCTAGTTCTTGTTGTGAGAAAAAAACCTGTCTTGCCTACCTTTCAGGCATCTTTCTGCTGCTTCAAACTTCAATGGAGTTTAGGAAATTCAAGCAAAATAGCAAAGGCACTAGGCAAAGTGCAGTTCGGCGTTGCTCACTTATCTTCCAGTCCAAATAGTCCCTCCCTCATGCCTGCCTTTCTCCTATCCAAATCTGCAGCTGCTCAGGTGAGGAGGAGCAGATTCTGTTTTGCTCTTGACTTGGGAAATTAGTGAGGGAGCATGAGGAGACCCCGCTGTGGTGTTGCCCCTCCCTCTGCCCCAGAAATTTCCCTGAGCTGTGAGCAGGCTTGTAAAGCAATTAGAGACAGACAAACAAAGACTACCTCCCACTGGCCCCTTTCAATACTAGCAAAGGAGAACACCAGGACAGGACATACTGGAGCAGGCTTTCTGGTGTCATAGGGGGACACCTGACCACCCTAATCCATGGCTACTAATTCTGATGGCTATCTGCTACCTCCAGGTTCAGGGAGTTGCTGGAGAGCAACAGTAGGAAAGGGCTTTTGCCTTCATGTCCTGCCCCTGAGATGTTCAGAGGCATCTGGTTGGCCACTGTAAAAGGCAGAATGCTGGACAGGTTTGGTCTGATTTAGTAACGCTGTTACATTCTTAGGTTTTGGAAGCTATATCCCCCTTGTTGGCTTCCCCTTCCGCTGCAGTCTCCCATGCAGGATTAGGAGACCTTTCTGGGCAGATTTAGTGGGAGGACATGCATTTCACCCCATGCCTTGGTATTTTCCATGGAAGACTGCCACCATGCAACCCATGAAAGGAATTTATAAGCTACCTCTAGGTAAAAATGTGACAACCAAATTCTGGCGTGTATTGTTGAAAGACACTCATACACAATTCAAAGAGCTGGTTTTGTCGTATATATGACCTTGTTACGTGAAGAACAATCTTCTCAATGTGTAGGCAAGTATATATGGGATCAGCAACAAAATCTTTATTCAAGAAGCCCCAACTTCAGAAGTTAAGGGGATAGTTACTAGGCTCCAGTGTGGTACCTTGAGTTTGGAATGCCTCCTTAAATATTTTCTTGTCACTGACCAAGTTTTCTGTTTCTTGATGGAATTTAACTCTTGACATCTTCTGGTTAAATTCTATATACAGTGGTACCTCGGGTTAAGAACTTAATTCGTTCTGGAGGTCTGTTCTTAACCTGAAGCACCACTTTAGCTAATGGGGCCTCCTGCTGCCGCCGCACGATTTCTGTTCTCACCCTAAAGCAAAGTTCTTAACCCGAGGTATTATTTCTGGGTTAGCGGAGTCTGTAACCTGAAGCGTATGTAACCCGAGGTACCACTGCACATTCTTATCTTTGTAGTAAGTGTGTTGTAAATGGGTTTATGTTTGTTTATTTTGGCTTTTGTACTGTGCAAGTTTTTTCCCCCTTTCTCTGTAACATACTTTTGAACATAATTTTCAGATGGCAAGTTTTTTTAAAAAAAAGAAGTAAAATTAGCACCCATGTTCAATAAATACTTCACCTAAAACATTTTTGTTTCATCCTCATAAAACAGGAGAGGAGAGTCAATACTCCTTGAGTTGTTGTTGGACTCCAATTCCCATCAGTGCCAGCCAGCATCACTAGTTCTGAGGGGGGTTGGAAATTGTGGCCCTCCAGATGTTGCTGGATTACAAGTTGGCCATCCTTGCATTAAATACAGCATCTATTCGAAGGGGTGTCTCTTCTTAAGTTGGGGTGGCTAATTTGGACATCCCCCAGTAGGGTGTGTCATTTTAGGGGGTGAAAGTTAATTTTTGCAAATTTCTTCTTCACTCCTTATTTTTGTAATTTGAAAGTTGAAAACTTCTACATGCCCTAATTCCCGCAGCCTCCTCTCTCTCTCTCTCTCTCTCTCTCTCTCTCTATCTCTATATCTCTCCACACACACACACACACACACACAGAGAGAGAGAGAGAGAGAGACAGAGAGAGAGAGAGAGAGAGAGAGAGATGATTTCCCCCCCTTTTGCTTGTGACATAGTCCCTTTTTGTTCCATTGGCACACACTTGTTGATGTAAAAAGATGCTGGCACAATCTGCTACTTCTCTTCAGATTGCCAGGGTCAGTCTTAAGGCATTGGAGTTACTATGAACATTTCAGCAGTGTATATTTCAGTGTATATATGTAGCAACAACTGCTAGTTCACACATCAAATTTCTCTATTGGAAATGGTCAGGAGGGATTTTGTGCAGAGGAGCAAAAGGATTCAGGGTTTCTCCTGGCATTCTGCCACTTGAACGCTTTGCTGGAAAGTGAGCATTAAGGGATGCAGTTCTTCTTTTTAAGCTTTTACAAGCATGCTTTGTTTTTAATGTGTGTTGCAACTGAAAAGCAAGTTGCAGTAAAAGTCAATGAATGCAAATCAGAATGAAAGTTTAGTAGACAATTCCTATAATCCACCTAGCCACCATTAGCTGTTGTCATGCCCTTGTTCTTACCTGCCCTAAACAATTTACCTTGGAAGATGCAGAAAATCAAATGCAAGGTAGTTTTCATAAAAATTGTAGTCAAACCGTTCTCGATTGCGTGGTTGGTGCAGAAATAGCAATGCAAAGTGAAAACATGTGCCTGACAATCTGCCAGGACCTTTAAAAGTTAATGAAAACAGCAAGGAAAAGGAAAAGTGAGATATACAGGTTTATGCACAGAATTTTGCTTTGGCTCTAGGTTACCATGGCAAAAGGTAACTGCTGAACTGCTTGCCTCTAAAGGTGCACAGTTATATACTCTCCCTCTGTTACGTGCACTATTAGAGCTTTTCTTCTACTTTTAGTTTACTCCTGACTGAGATTGGCCAATTGTCAGAAGTTGTTGGAAAAAAGAACCATTTGCTGTTTTGAGTAATTTTTTAAAAGGTACTTTCTTCTCCTGGTATATACTCGTAATATGTACTCACATGAACTCCTTACAAAGGAAAAAAAAAACCAGACAAAGGAACCCCCTTAAACTCCCCACTGCTTGGAAGTGGGGAAGGCATGACAATATAATCGGCTGTTGGGATGTTGTGAATCATTGTTTTTACTGACAAATGGGAAGGGCAACCCTCAATTCACAAATGCTCCATCAATGAGAGCGATGTTTCATGATTTCCTCTCTTTGTATTTAAGCTGGCATAGAATCTTCACAGTAAGCTGATGATTGGAGTAAAGTTAAGTAAATGAGGCCTTCAGGATGATACAACTTTGGTACAGAGCATTACCTGAAAAGTCACTTCCGTTTTTCTTCTGCTAAGTTTCCTGATTTGAGAAAAAATAAAAGGCATTTCTCCTGAATCCAATCTTCTAAATGGCAAGCAGTTGTACTTTGCCTGCCAAGAGTTTATTTCACATGTGGTTGATGCCAATTTTCTTCTCACATATGCGAAATTCATTTGGCCCATAGTAAATAAAATACATATAGTAGGTTTTAAAAAATATATTTTTGGAAAAGTGTTGGCATTTAAAGGAAAACATCTTATTTAATAATCTCTCTCCTTCAGTAAACAATTAAGATTTTAAATCTCATTAGAGACTGCCAAATAACTAACTTTTAAGACGCAAAAGTTCATGGTTATGAAGTATTTTCATTTTATTAGGTTATTCTTGGAAAAGTAAAGTATCATGTGATAGTGCATCACAGTACATGCATGTGTGTGTAATTCAAGCATTGCGCAGTCATTTCCAATGACTAGAGGTTTATCAGTTCCCTCTCATAGAAGAGAACAGAAAAGTCTTTATTCAGAGTTTGTTTAGTGGAACTCCTTTAGTGCCCCTTCACAGTAGGGTATCTTACAGAATGACTCTCATGGTAATGCTCTGTAACAAATAACTGGCTTGCTGTATGTATTTTTTTTAAAATAATAAACTTGCCACTTGCATAACCTCTTCAAACCATTTAGCCACATCAAACAAATATACAGAGAAGATGCAATCTACAGCAAAGTTTTTAGTTAAATTTAGTAGTTTAGTTTGGTAAGGTTTCTGCTTAAACATCGTTTATCAAAATTATTCCCTTAATAACAGAAAAGAAAACAACACTAAAAGAATCAGATTGCATTGAAGATCCCCAAAGCTCTTATGACCTCTTCTGCTGCCCACCCAAGGATTTATTTGCAGCCAGTTCCAAACAGCTGTGCTGTTTTTATTGGTTCAGTATATTTACAAGATTTTGAATTGTAACTAGTGGTGTCCGTGTGCAAGCAGAGCCGACTTCAGCCCGCTCAACATAACTTCCCCCTCCCCCTGCACCCATTCAGATACTCTGCAGCGCGTTGAGGATCCCTCCAGAGCAAATTAGGGAGCAAGAAGGGGAAGTTCTGTTCCACAGGTGGAAGTCTTGTGCGATGTTGAATGCTATCCTTTTATTCTGGTCTTACACAGCTCTGCAACAGGGGTTGAAGAGGGGATACAAATTTTAAAATATCCATTCAGTTTTGGCTTCTTTGTTTGAAGAAATGAATGGTGGCAAACACCTTGGATGACAATGGCCCTGGCCATCAAGCGATACCTTGGGAATGTTCTGATAACTGCTTCATCCTTAGTTACAAATACAGTGGTACCTCGGGTTAAGAACTTAATTTGTTCTGGAGGTCCGTTCTTAACCTGAAACTGTTCTTAACCTGAGGTACCACTTTAGCTAATGGGGCCTCCCGCTGCCGCAGCGCCACCACCGCGCAATTTCTGTTCTCATTTTGCAGCAAAGTTCTTAACCCAAGGTACTAATTCTGGGTTAGCGGAGTCTGTAACCTGAAGCATCTGTAACCCAAGGTACCACTGTAGGGAATAGTTCTATAGTTGATGGGGAAACCACTGAAAGTGCCTTTCTACATGCCTTTGCTATTTTAACTTGGATCATGGAAATAATATTCCAGGGTGTATTTTTAGTTCACGTTTCAAACTGGAATGGGATATAAGAAAGAAGGTCGCCCCTCTTAAAGGCCACCATTTAGTGCATACTGTAGTACCTTCAGATTGGCTTCTACTATTGTTTTCTCTAATGCTTTTAATTTTTATTTTCTTTATAAAATCCTTTTGGTACAATCTGACTGCTATGCTTTAGAATCCTACCGTCCAACCTACTTTCAAATATTTGAATATGGCAATCTTATTGCATGTTCTCTAGACTGAAGGCACCCAACGCCTTCAACCTTTCTCCCATAGGACTTGGTCTCCAGGTTCCTCACCATCTTCACTGTCCTTCTCTCGACAATTCTAGTTTTAATAATACCCTTTTTCTGAAACTGGTGCTCAGAACCGGCCATAGGCTTGTGAATTCTTTGAAGGCACTTTAATTATTGTTTCATTCTTGGATAAGCCGTCTCCTTTTCTATTTTGTGTATATGATGATCCTTTAAAGCAAACTACCGTGAACTCAGTACCCCTAGAAAATGGGACTTAGGAAATACTTCTCTTCATAAGTATCAGTGTGCAGGCATTGTCTTAACAAGTGGAAGCAGGAGTACGTTTCTCAAATCAACTTGCAGTCCATGGCAATTCAGACCTAGCACCAAGGTAACACTGGAGTGATACTACTATATATTTTATCTTGTATGGTACCTAGAACAAAGTACCCAAGCAAAATCAACCCACAAGCATGATGGGTTCTAGTTTATCATTGAGTAACTTTCTACCACTATAGAGCTATAGACTGCTTTCATTGGAAGAATCTAAAAGAGCACGGAGAAGGAAAATCTGTTTTTAAAAAGTTTATCATAGTAATCATTCTTAGATTGGATGGGAGGTATGCATTTATGACTCCAGATAGTCTATATTGCTAGAAGGACTAATAGATTGAAAACCTTTTTATACAGCAAATTGTTCATACATTTTCTCCATTAAGTCTAGCCAGAATATCTATCCCTTACTGCATACATACGTCTATTTGCAAGCTAGAAGTTTTACTGGATTCCTCTACTCTAGTTCAAGCTTCACTTACGTACCTTTCCATTCAGGCTCTTTGCCGTTATTGTTTGTTGATGAGTTTTTCAGCTGTACTGTCAGGTCAGAGGAAATGGAAATATATAGTGGGATGTTTTCCATATGCTGAAGATGTAGTAACTGATATTACTTCAAAATTACAGTACAGTTAACTGTACTGAACCATTGCCTACTTCTACTCATATATAATATTTTCATTATTTTAGTGTTCACATTTAATTTTAGATATGGAGTAATTGCTATGATTGTTTTTTATCCCCCAGTTTCTATTAATTGTGACACATATTTATCATGAACCCCAAGTTCCAAACAAATCAGTGGGGAGTAGCATAACTAGGCACAGAATCACAATTTCTACCATTTGTGATATCTGCCATTCCTTTAAATTGTTCTGCATAAACAATTTATTAATACTTGTGATGGTACAATAATGTTGGTTCACTTCAACATGCTTCTTTAGGAGTTGTTCCTCCCCACATGTCAAAATTCCAAATGTGCTCACTAGCCCAGAAAATTTTGCAACCACTACAAGTAATATTTTCTCTGTGTGGGACAGCCTTCGTTGCAAGTTGTGACCCATCTTCTGAGGCCAAGTGAGATCTAACCTGAAACTGCTGCAAGTGCTAGTCTTAACCTTCAAGTCCTGTGTTAGGTACAATGCAGATACTTCCACAAGGAAGTCAGTAAATATCACCTTCAAAAGGTTTAGGAATGAGTCATTTTTATTTAGGCCAGTGCTTGCAGAATCTATTGTAGTTTAATCTATATTTCTAATAATTTTAGGCTTTTGTATTGTGATACGTTTATTGAATATGACCATTTGTTTCACTGCACTATAAGCATCCTTTCCTCCCAAAAGAAATGGAAGATAAACACATTTAAAGTACATAAATAATATTGAAAGCTGGAGAGACTGCTGTTGACAGTGGGTGCAGGGAACATAGCAGTCTGCCAAGAGCTTGGTCTACTCAGTCTTATTTTGTGCTGCTTAAGATATGGGCATTTATTAAGCCTTAATGTTATGATTTTCCTTCACTTATTTTTTTTCCCCTTTGGAAAATTTGAATCATATCAAATGGCTGGGGAAAATAATATTTGCCAAATGAGCAGATACAAGAAATCATAATGCAAGGCTGCTTTTGATTTCAAACTACAAAGTAGACAGCAATGTGAAGAAAACTGAGGTCACTGTGGAAGCATGAACCCAAACTTTCAGAAAGACTTTGAAGCAAATATAGTGGTAGGATGTCATCAAAAACTAAATAAATAGCCAGTGAATCCAAGAAGAATGAAATCTCATATCCCAGACATTACTTATTATTTATGCCTGCTTTCAAAGACAACTATGGGCTAATTGAGGGCTGCTTCTACCCAGCGGGTACTGCAGTTTTTCTGTGACATAGACATTTATATATATTTACATGTCCCCAACATGGTATTTGTTCAGGTCTATGGTTTTCCAGTTTGAACAACTAGATTATGTTGACGTTGATCTAGGTTAGGGGGCAGCAAACTTTTTCAGGAGGGGGCCAGTCCACTGTCCCTCAGACCTTGTGGGGGACCGGACTAATTTTTTTTTTTTAATTAATGAACGAATTCCTATGCCCCACAAATAACCCAGAGATGCATTTTAAATAAAAGGACACATTCTACTCATGTAAAAGAGGCTGATTCCCGGACCATCTGCAGGCCGGATTGAGAAGGCGACTGGGCCACATCTGGCCCCCGGGCCTTAGGTTGCCTACCCCTGATCTAGGTGTCGCAAGTCCTGAACAGAAAAGAATAGAAGAACCTGCTTGATCAGACCAAAGGCCCATTGAGTTGAGCGGTCTCACAGTGGCCAACCAGATGCTGATGTGAAACAAGACATGAGGGGAATAGCACTCTCCTGCTCGTGAACCCAAGCAGAGGCATACAGTTGTAAGTCTTTGCTTTGGAAAAGTATAAATGGAAAAGCAGAGCAACTGGCAACGTTGCTGACTTCTTTTGTAAATTACAAATCAAGTAGTAAACTGGATCTTATTTCCTTCCTAAAACAGTGCAGGGGGGGGGGGGCTAAGAGAAAGAAATAGACAAAGGAGGGTATGGAAGCTGTGTACAACATATCTTTGCCATTTAAAACCAGTAACTACATAGATTGAAGTGTTGCAGCATTCTGGCATAGCTTCTATCACTTTGGTTGGTATGATACTCCTCCACTTCCTTGGAGTGTAGGACTCCTTGTGAGATGGGACACTGTTTCCTGCAAAGGTTCCAGTGTAGGGAAGTCTAGTAAAATATGGGATGTCTGCCATCCCTCATTAAGATCCAGTTTGGATAATAACTTTGTGATTATATTTATTGTTCACAAATGTGCCCCCCCCCAAAAAAAATAAACCATCAAGAAAGAGCCCATATCCAAACTTGAAGAGAGATGCTAGAAGAATATAGAATTTCTGCGTGTTTATAATATTCCTGAAGTGCAATGAGTTTCAGCCTTTTGCATTAACAGAGTCTGTAATGATATTTTATGACAGGAGAACTAAACATGAGTTCAAAACCAATCTCCTTTTCAGGCTCTGAGCAAGGCACGTACTAGGCTGAATTTCGAAGACTTTTATTCCCGTTGCCTTAAGTAGAAGGAAAGCTAAGAATCTGGGGGTAGTTGTTTTTCTAACTTGCAACCTTCCTTTATATAGAATTTCCTAATTAAATATCTTGGATGTCATTGACATTTGGATCAGAAAATTCCCATTTCCTTTGGCTTTGAAACAGTTTTATTTTTCCCTGCTTAAAGGAAAAATTTAATGTTGCATTTTATGAGTTTATATTAAGAATGTTTGGCCTTCAGTTTAATTAAATTAAATAACCTTCCAGGCAGTGGTCTTGATTTCATTTTGCAGTGCAAACAGAAACAATTTATTTATACCTGCTCATTCTTCTTCTCTTTATTACCGTCTATTGTTGTTTCTTCCAATTTGTAGATTAATCAAATCTTGGAACAGCTGCACTGCAGTTCAAGTTCTAATTAGGATCAAGATTTAAAAAGAGTAATACTTTAAAGGCAAACTCTTTAAAGGACTCTTACTGAGGAAGGTTTAATCTGTTTGCAATCAATACCCAACTCAGATAATTCTGCAGTTAAATTCTAGAAATTGGTATATCATGAAAACAATGATATAATTGTTACAGAAGAATGGAGATCTGCCAGAAGAATGGAAGTCTGCCACTAAATAAGTGTATGAGAGGACAACTTGGAAATCTAATGCAGAACCATCTCCTTGTAAAAATAGTCTTGGCCAAGGATACCAATCAAATCTACCCCAGTGGAGCAGGACGTCTGTGTCTTTCAGATTCAAAGGGCAAGATAAAATTTTCAAGATGAGAGAAGTCTCTTAGGGATGGCAAAGTGGTGACCTCCATAAGTTGCTGGACTGTACCTCCCATCTTCCCAGCTGACAGGATCAGTAGTCAGGGAAGATGGGAGTTGCAGCCCAACAACATCTGAAGCCACACTGGCTATGTCTGCTCTAAGGTCCTCTATGATGGACAGCCTCTCAGATCCTAGTCAGCAATTAATAAGGAACCATATTTTCCTTTGAAAGTAAATTCCAGGGATGCAGGGTCTCAACATCTTCAGTCTCATGTTGATTTAAGAAATGTTATTGAGGCCTACCAGATATTGTGGAAACCACTCCCATGAGGAATTGCAGCCCCATTCCCCACAGGCACTAGTGACCTCTTGCAGCCTTACAAGATATTTGCAGAGCTTCCACTTGTCATTTCAGAACATTAAAAGACTGGCAAACCTTCCTCTGCCTCAGCAGCCTTTGGTAGGAAGGAGTGTTTGCAGAAAGTAGTGTCCTTGTAGAATGCAGATCTATGAAAGCCCACTCTTCGGATAGCACAGCACTGATAAATCCCTAGGTGGAAATTTCATTATCATATGTTTCTGGTCTGTGTGGATTAGCTTAGGCCATTCGTCTGCTGAGATAGAATATTGTCTATGCTAGTATTGTATTTGAGCAGGAGGTGTCTGCTTTTTCTAGGGAAGTCCCTAAAGGGTGGAGGCAGTGACTTTCTCTGGAACTGGAAATAAGAGAAAACTAATTGCTGAAGATGAGGGAGGGAGGGGAGTTGCTGTAAAACGGTTAAAAGCAAGAGCTAATATTAACCGCACCACTATGCTCCTTTCCAGAACACACAGTCTTGTGAACATCATTTGGAAGGCGATGCTTGATATGGCAAGCTTTGTATTAATATATTACTTGTAGCTTTGAAGTGAAATTGGAAATTGGCAAGACAAAAAAAGTTAAATAGTGTAACAGTGCTGTGTTATTATCTGCCAGTCCTCCTTTCTGAAAACTTATTGAGGACACAATTGAAAACAATTAAAAATTAAAGACTTATGCCAAAGGACGGCTATAAGGTGCCCAGGGCACCTCTTTCCCCACCCCCCAATGTCCAACTCTCATCCCATGATCAATTGATATCAGAAGTCATGAGCCAACAGAAATTGCACCACCTGTTCAGTTCTTAGCATAGGGTTGCTGACAGAGCTGCTTCCATTCTATTGCTAGATCTGGATTGAAATTGGACTAACATGATATTTCTCATCTGAGAAAACCTGGGGAGTGACTCAGGGGATGCAGAGTGTGAAAACTGTCTCTCCCGCTTTTGTCAGCAGGGGCTTCAAAGGATCCCTTTTTGTCTTCAGAAGAACAACTCAGGATCTAATACATTTATAAATACAACACATAAAAAGGTTTATGTCTTCATTTGTCAAGATATTGGCTTGTATTCATATGGAATTCTGAAAAACATCAGCAACTCCTAATTATGTAACCATCTGAACAATTCTGTAGCTAATTTAGTGTAGTTTAACATACTAAAGTTTGAAACAATTGAAATTGGCTATATTAAACTATATTATTTGGGCTCCAAAATGAACTTTCCATTCCATATGACCCAGTTCTAGCAATAACATAATTGTGTCTGCTCCTAGTTCTTCTCTGAAGGCTGAGCTGTGTGATTTAACACTGCAATGAGGGGGAGAGTGTACATGGGCTTGGTGCTTCCAAGTGTGTCATGCAACACCCTATTCCAGGAAACGCCACCCTCTATTGTTTCCAAGTCCTTGTGCACATTACCTAATTTAATTGAAAAATTGTGGTGTCAACCGGAATAACGTCTTCACAAAGGAAGGGAGCAATTTAAATTTGTAGATTCAAAAACGTGTACTTGGGGAAAATATACATATATTTATAATATGGGATTTACAAAATGGGGATTACCGTTATTAACCACAATATGCTGATGACATCAAGCTCTGTATTTCATATCTGATTAGCCCGGAGCAGCTGTCTTGGCCCTGAATCAGTGCCTGGAGGCTGTGGTCAAATGGATGAGTCCTGTTCAGCTGTGTACGTTTGCCACTTTTGGAACAGGTACATAGTGACTCAGAACCCCCACCAAGTCCATTCCTTTTTGTAGGATAAGCAGGTGGCAGTGCTAACCTGCAGTGCTTTCCTTCAATTGAACTGGCATGCCTTTGTTCCAAGCCAATACACAACCCTTGCATAGTTCCCTGTGTCTCTGCAAGCTGAAGGGATGGCTACTCCAATTCGCTCTACATGGGATTGCCTTGGAAGACTTTCAGAAGCTGCAGTTAATGCAGCCTGACATAGACAGGCACAAGTCCTGTGCCAATTTCCCCATGAGGGGAACTCAATTCAAGGCACGGGTATTGATCCTTACGGCTCTTCATGACTCAGATGTGAACATAGCTCAGAATGACATTTCTCCCACCATGTGACAAACTGCCGGCTGAGATTATCACCATCAAGGGCTCTGCTCCACATTCCTTTCCTTGAGCAGATTTGGAAAAATGTGGTACAAATGTGTGTGGTTTTTTTTAAAAAAAAACTAAGTAGGTTTGAAAACTCATGTAGCTAAGAAAATGACATGTGAGCCTGGAAGTTCCTAGCTCAAATCTCACCTCAGCCATAAGCTTGCCAGGTAACCTTATAGCAAGTCACTATGTATCCCTCTCGTCCATTTTGCCATACACTATGGAAGGTAATACAATACCTGACCTACTTTACAGAGCTTTTATAAGGATTATTCATGTAACTAAGCCAGTTTTGAGCATATGAGATGCAGTCTAGAATGCTAAATACGGTGTATAAGACAAGGTTTTTTGCTAAAAAAAAATTGGGGTCATCTTGTACATAGAACATGGGCATCTGGGGGGATTTTTAAAATATTTAAACATACGTCCGGGATTTTGGCTTGGACGGTCTGAGGCAGTCCCTCCTGCTGCCGTCCCCCCTTCTCCCCCCTCCCCTGGGCTGCATGCTAGCGACTGGCTCGCCTCCTGAAGCCCCTGCTGGCTCAACCACCAGATCGAGAGCAGCTGCCTCAGCTACCTCTCCTTGCCCTTCTTTCCTTTTTCTCCTCTTCCCCTCTGCCACCGAGGGGGAGTGTGTGGTGCCCCAGTCGCTGCCTTTGCTTCTGCACCACCGTGCACTGCATGCAGCCCACTCCGGAAACTTTGAGGGTGATCGTCCCAAAAAAGATCAACAACTTGCTGCCGCCAATCATCCAGATTTTCACTTCTATTTCAGGATTTCATTTTCTTAATTTTGGGTTCAAAAAATAGGGGGCGTCTTATACATGGAAAAGTACAGTAGTTTGTTTTTTTTAAAAAAGCATACAGGCACCTCCTGATTTGCGTGGGGGCTGTATTCTGGGTCATTGTGTAAATAAACCCGTTACATCGTCTTCCAGGTCTGAAAACAACCTGTGCATGCAAGGTCGCACAGTCTTTGAGTGCATGCAAAACGGTGGTTGCCTGTAATCTGATTCCCATGCACCATTTTAATTGCTTGTACTGGAATTCAATGATACTGAACTGGAAGTGGGCAGACTGCATTGCAATCTCTGGTACTCAAAATGGGTGCAGCTTTTTTCAGTGCAGAAAATATTGCAGGGGGTTGACCTTCCAATTGTACAATTCTGAGTCTATGAGATGCCATAAGTAACTTGCATTATCAAATCCTATTCACATTGTTTCCTTTTTTGACTTGCTGCCTTCTAGACTGTTCAGCGTTGTAGCCACCTAGTGTAGTTTTATAGAAAGCTGGAGCATAAAATCATCATCTTCATAACTTTTTACTTTTTTAAAATGTTCATAATGAACTTGTAGAACTAACTGCATTCTAGGGGATATATCAGTATGTAATTTGAGGTGAAACAATTTGTAAAGGAAAATGATTTTCAAATGGTAGGATTTTATCACATATGAGAATATTTCAATACTGGCTGGTAGTTTTTTCACCTGTAAACTTGGAAATAAATGTTATGATCAGAAAGCTATGATCTCATCCAAGATGATGGAAATCAAAAGCTTGGCAAATTAAGTCACACATCATTCATTCATTGAGATCAGAGAGAGAGAGAGATTATAAGGAAAGTACAGCTTTAATTCTCCATAAACATGTTGAAACAAGACTTTAAAGAATATTAAAAACTGCAGGGTGACCCACACCCAACAAAACATCTGCCAGAGCAAAGGAGTATATGAAAACTAGAATAAATGGCATGGTCTTGTCACTAACAAACCTCTTTTATGAGGTCTCTTTTGATAAATCAGTTGCAGTTAAGTAGTGTTGTTGGGATAAAATTGTACATATGGTGGTGGTATTGAACTATGTAAAATAGAATTATTTAAACTGCAGATTGTAATACAGTGGTACCTCGTAAGACGAATGTCTCACAAGACTGAAAACTCGCAAGACGAAAGGGTTTTTGGCTTTTTGAGCTGCTTCGCAAGACGATTTTCCCTATGGGCTTGCTTCGCAAGACGGAAACGTCTTGCAAGTTTGTTTCCTTTTTCTTAAAACCGTTAATACAGTTGCGACTTGACTTCGAGGAGCAACTCATAGCACGCGGTGTGGTAGCCTTTTTTGAGGTTTTTGAAGACTTTGGTGATTTTTGAAGCTTTTCCAAAACTTTTCCGAAACCGTGCCTCGCAAGACGAAAAAATCGCAAGACGAAAAAACTCGCGGAACGAATTAATTTCGTCTTGCGAGGAACCACTGTAATGGTAGTTTGTGGTGTGTGTGTTTTTCATCCTTTTCATTACATTGATGGGCTAGATTTTAAAATGTTTAGTTTGAGATGAAACTTCTCAACTCTGAATTTCCTAACAAAGGATTCCCCTCCTTTTTTTTGTATGAAAAAAATCTCAAATAGGGGGTGGAAATTGGATTGGCAGAGCAGAGTTAATCCTTCCCCATCCTTCCCCCTCAAAAAAAAAGCTATTTTTATATAATATGCATGTAGTACACCAGGCTGACTTCCATCAATTGAAATCGCAATGTAAAATTCTATTGGTGAGATAAACATCACACAATAACAACCCCAAATTAAAACTTTAACAACAGTATTATCAAACTTAAAAGAGCAGGCACATCAGATAAAACACCATTCTCCACAAACTTAGCCTGACAAATTAAAAGCCTTGAGGAATTGAAAAAGTCTGAGAGTTGAAGATGGAGCTCTCTGAATCTCATGGGACAAGATGTTCCATAAAACTGGTGGAGCTGCTAAGGAAGGCCTTACTGGGCAGGCAGGCTGGTTCGGGAGGAGGAAGTAGTTCAGCAAATTGACTACCCCGATTTACAAAAAGGTTTATTGAAATAACCCAGGATTACACCATGGCTGGGGAATTTGCGTGGGATCAATTCCAATCTGTTACCTCTGAGGATGTGGACAGGCTGCTTGGACGAGTGAAACTGACCACCTGTCTCCTTGATCCTTGCCCATCCTGCCTAATAAAAGCGAGGCGGGAAGGGCTGAGCGATGGGCTCTGCGGGGGGGTGAATGCTTCTCTCTGTGAGGGAGCCTTCCCAGACCCGCTGAAAGAGGCGGTTATTAAACCGCTTCTTAAATATATATATATATATATATATATACACACCCAGCCAATATGGCCAACTATCGCCCAGTCTCAAATCTTCCATTCTTGGGCAAGGTGATTGAGCAGGTGGTTGCTGAACAACTCCAAGCTTGCCTGGAACCATTTGGACTGAAACTGCCTTGGTCACGCTGGTTGTTGATCTCCGGTGAACTAGGGACAAAGGTGAAAGCTGGTTCCTAGTTCTGCTGATCTCTCAGCGGCCTATGAGACCATCGACCATAAGATCCTTCTGGACCATCTAGAGGGGCTAGGAACTGACAGCACTGTTATAAAGTGGTTCCGCTCCTTCCTCCTGGGCCGTGTTCAGAAAGTGGGGGGGGGATGAGTGTTCAGACCCCTGGGCTCTCACTTGTGGGGTGCCTCAGGGTTCCGTCCTCTGCCCCATGCTTTTTAACATATACATGAAATTGCTGGGAGAGATAATCAGGGGGTTTGGGCTGGGTGTTCATCAGTATGCGGATGATACCCAGCTCTACCTCTCTTTTAAATCAGAATCAGTGAAGGCAGTGAATGTCCTGTGTGCCTGGAGGTGATTGGAGGATGGATGGTGGCTAACAGATTGAGGTTGAATCCTGACAAAAGTACTGTTTTGGGGGGACAGGTGGCGGGCAGGTGTAGAGGACTCCCTGGTCCTGAATGGGGCAACTGTACCCATGAAGGAGCAGGTGCGCAGCCTGGGAGTCATTTTGGACTCGCAGCTGTCCATTGGGCTCACAGCACGTCAATTCTGTGTCCAAGGCAACTGTCTACCAGCTCCATCTGGTATGCAGGCTGAGACCCTACCTGCCCATGGACTCTCTTGCCAGAGTGGGGCATGCTCTGGTTATCTTCCACTTGGACTACTGCAATGTGCTCTACGTGGGGCTACCTTTGAAGGTGACCTGGAAACCACAGCTAATCCAGAATGCGGCAGCTAGACTGGTGACTGGGAGTGGCCGCCGAGACCACATAACACTGGTCCTGAAAGACCTACATTGGCTCCCAGTACATTTCCGAGCACAATTCAAAGTGTTGGTGTTGACCTTTAAAGCCCTAAATGGCCTCGGCCCAGTATACTCGAAAGACCATCTCCACCCCCATCGTTCTTCCTAGACACTGAGGTCCAGTGCTGAGGGCCTTCCGGCGGTTTCCTCACTGTGAGAAGCGAAGTTACAGGGAACCAGGCAGAAGGCATTGTCAGTAGTTGCGCCCGCCCTGTGGAACACCCTCCCACCAGATGTCAAAGAAATAAACAACTATCAGACTTTTAGAAGACATCTGAAGGCAGCCCTGTTTAGGGAAGCTTTTAATACTGGATAAATCATTGTATTTTAATATTCTGCCAGAAGCCGCCTAGAGTGGCTGGGGAAACCCAGCCAGATGGGTGGGGTATAAATTATTATTATTATTATTTATTTGATTTTACATTGTGGCAATGGGGCAGAGGAGTTGATTAACCTGAATGAATGCAGATATAAAAATTGAAAACTAAGCATTAAAAAATTGCTGAAGGGTGGGAAACAGTGGGACTAATAAGTGTGTGTGTGTGTGTGTGTGTGTGTGTGTGTGTGTGTAATTCTTCATAATTATAATGATTCTGATTCGGTTGTGTGCACTAATTTCATAATAAGTATATTGTGCAATAAGTGCAGTATGCCTACCAGTTGTAGGCTGCAATCTTCATAAAAGTAGCAGAGCTGCAACTAATCTTTGCAAATACTGTATTTGGATTTACTGCTTGAACAACTTGCTCACCCTGATCCTATCCAACCTCTTTTACCTGAGAAAGCAAATAGTGCAGCCAGAATGTTCAGAGAGGTCCCAGTATAGCCCATGCAGCTCATTGTCTACCTGTTTGTTACAGCAAAAAAATTGTTACCCCTAATACTCAGCCCTCATTTTCAAGTTTCAACAGGAAAATGGAGAACGATGTTTTTTATCCACAGTACAGCAAAAAGTTACCTTTTCCCATCTGAAGGAAACATTATTTACGGAGTTCCCTTGCTGCGTAACTTCCTTTCGTAGACTACGCAGCAAGTGCCCTGGTTACATTGGCACAGAACTGACCAAAGAAAAGGCCCTGAAAACAAAACTCCCATCTTCTGACGATAGAATAATTGTGCTGAACTTGTTCTGTAATTACTGCCAAAGCAACAGTTACTAAATCCGTCTGAAATATAAAAAGGTAGAAAACCGTGAGAGATGAGATAAGGCTTGTGCTTTGATTGGCTAGGAAAGTTTCTGTTCACACTTGTCTGGTACTACTTACAGAGCTTTCTCTCTTTGTAGCCAAAAGCATTTTGTCATGTTGATACTGGCAGTGCAACCGCTCTGATTCTAAAACTGTATGAAAGAACTTCTTTTATCATTTCTAATATGTAGCTCCAGGCCAAAACAGACACAGCAATATTAAAGCACTATGTTCAGAAGAAGTAAATTCCCCCCTACACAGCCTTTGGGAATATGACTTCAATAACGAACTCTGAAGCCGTCCTTTATCATAATGACAACTGTTGATTTTCCTGTAATTGTTCAGCTGAGCTCCCACTGCTTGTCACCTAATTAGCCATCTGGCCATCCGTCCTTCCAGGATTTTTGTTTAAAATTGTTCGCTGGTTAACACCCAAAATATCAGGAAGATGTTCCCTAATATCTCTTTATGTTCTTGGACAAGCCAAGGACAAGCCTTTATAACTGCACCTGCAAGCTGTTAGGAAGTCTTAGTGGGGAAAAACTAGAATAAAGCAAACAACAGCCTCAAATTATTGAGGTTTTAAAACTATACACCTAACATTGACTTTGTTGCTCAAAAAGGAATAAAATGCAGTCATGGTAAACAGATCTTACAGATGCAGATGTTAGTGTATAGGGATTCTCATTGCAAAACTAATTATTTTGCTTTTCTTCCAAAGATTTAATTTTTTTTAAAAAATACTCTATTATGTTTTGTGAAGATAGATGCCTCTTACAAGAATATTTATATTTGTATCAACATATTCTTGAGATTTGCTAATTTGGAACAACCATTAATTTCTGTGAGATGGATTCAAAATCCATGTTGAAATAAATGGAGGTTGTACAGCTTCAGCAGTTGATGACTGTGTCCTAAAAATATCTTTCAACTAGTTACGATGCCAAAGACAAAATTAAATGTCTCTTTAAATCTCTGGTTAAAAGTAAAATGTTGCCACTGTGGAATCTCGGGAGACCAATTTGTGTACTCTGTAACGGCTGGCAAGTACAGCTAAACTTTCTTCATCCTCATGCTATTAATACTATGTATTCTTTTTTACCTCTAAACTTCAATTGCTCGCACCAAATACAGCTTCCGTTTCTTAGCACTTTCAGTAGTTTGTAGGAGTCTCTAATTGTTAGGGGTTTCCTTCTGAGGAAGGCAGCCCATGGGATTGTAGGAGGGATGCATTTTAGGGAGGTGCCTCTCGTATTTAGGTTGTAGGACGCGGGTGGCGCTGTGGTCTAAACCACAGAGCCTAGGACTTGCCAATCAGAAGGTTGGTGGTTCGAATCCCTGCAACGGGATGAGCTCCCGTTGTTCGGTCCCTGCTCCTGCCCACCTAGCAGTTCGAAAGCACATCAAGTGCAAGTAGATAAATAGGTACCGCTCTGGCGGGAAGGTAAACGGCTTTTCCGTGCGCTGCTCTGGTTCACCAGGAGCAGCTTAGTCATGCTGGCCACATGACCCGGAAGCTGTCTGCGGACAAATGCTGGCTCCCGCGGCCTATAGAGCAAGATGAGCGCCGCAACCCGAGAGTCGTCCACGACTGGACCTAATGGTCAGAGGTACTTTTACCTTTACCTTTAACCTCTTAGGATTGCTTTCCTTTCAGAGAAGGAGAGGAATTTGTTTAATTTTTTTTGGATGAACTTTGGATGAATGTTTTTTGTTTTGTGTTTGGGGCATATATGGAGCCAATTGTCAGTTTAGTTTGGCCTTCTAGTACCCCTTTAGTAAAAATGAATCTGCCTTTTTTGTCTTTTAGCACTGTTGTGGCTTCAAAATTTAGGTCCACCTTTGTAAAAAGATTACAAGACCAGGTTTCCAAGCCCATACCAATTAAAATGGGACTAATCATACACAACAACATACTCCAGAGTTAAGTAACTTCATCTGTGCCCAATAACAAAGCAAATTAACATTTAAACAGGGAATCCCAAGAGGGCAGGTATCCCAGACAGAGTGGCCCAGACAGGTTTCAGAATCAGGAAACTGAAAATAAGCAATCTCAGTTAAAGCTGCCTGCTTTGCAAGCTTGGCTGTTTCTAAACAGTTTAGGTGACGTAAAATTGAAGCCAGAAATGTCAACTAGCCAAAATGGTAGTGAATGATTATGTTGACATTTGGGGAAAAAATGGAAAGGAGGGTTATTGGGTAGAAGTGAAGACCAGATCTTAATTTGAACAAGGCAGAACTTGCTATAAAAACCTTTACAAAGCAAGCGCAACAAAATTGTTTATGGATCTCACAGCACAATACCTGGGTTTACTCAGTGGGATTTAATACCAAGAGAAACACTGCAAGTACATTCTATATAGGTTTGCTTGTCACCAAATCTGATGTTTTCTTGTCCCCAGGCAAAAATATTTTGATTTGTCTAGCATAGCCAATGGTCAAGGATGATGGAAGTTGTAGTTTAAAAATTAACCGGGGGGGGGGGGCACTGTGTTGGCTACCCCTGGTCTAAGTCTTTACAGCAGGCCTTTGCCTAAGCTGGAGTTGACTGATGACTTAGATTAATCCTGTTGGTAAACTAAAACAGAATATACACATTTTGAATTTATTTCTGTGTTTTCTTGTTATTATAGTTGTGTGTGTGTGTTTAAATCCAGTTTTTAAAGTGGTGTTTTCCATTTCCTAAAATTCCTAAAAACAGTGTCTTTAAAAATTGGTTAATTTTGAAACTGTTTCCTTGGCTTGTTTTGTAAATGGTTAGCTGGCCTGGATAAATGAATTCTGCACTTTTAGTTCTTCCTAAGCAAGAGATGAAAATGATAGAAAACCATTTAACTAAATAGTTGTGTGTAGCTGAGATGGGGTTAGAATCAGATGCGCATATATGGAGTTGAACAGCAGAGTATATCTTTTTAATGGACAGTGTAGCAAGATCTGGCCAATTTACACAAAACAAGATCTATATTTAGGGAAATGAGTTAAATGGTGCCAAAGTAAAGAAAGAGATGATCAGAGCTGTTCTTGTAGCCTGTTTACTTTGGACTGAGGAATTTGCCAGCCCAAGGCCTTGCATTATAGCTGTACAGTACAATCTTGTCTCCCTGTATTTAAATCCAACACATTCACAGTTTCTCCCTGAAAAAGCTCATGACATGGAGCAAAATAAAACAAAAAAATAATAATGATACTTTACAGTTCTCCTACAGACATGCATTAGAGGGGGGAAACAGAAGATAAGCACCTTCTCCTCCCCCCCCCAACATACACCCCTATCTTCCCCTTCCCCCCAGCTGGGCATCTTTGGACCACTTCACTGCCTCATTCACTTCTTAGTTGTTGGGCTTAGAAATCCCCCTCTAGCAACCCCAGTTAGGGTAAAGGGCTTAGGAGTTATTGGCCCTGGTAGCCTTCATGATGAGCAGGAATTTATTCCTTATTAACCCAGTCCAGAACATTTTCAACTCCTAATTCGACTGACACTAATAATGCAAGCTTGCCCATTCTACTGGGCAGTTATAGAGGTTTTTCCATTTGAGAAGGAACAGCTAATAAATCCTGCCCTTAAGATCTATGTGTCAAAGAATATTGCACAATTGCTTTACGGTGTTGAAATTTGGGAAAGTGGTGTCAAATCTGAACTAGAAGTTCTAGAACTATAATTAATTTATGGGGGGCTTCCTACTGGGACTGAGTCAGCTCATCTTAGTGCTCAGTTGGATATCCCCTCAACAGCAGCCAGGATTGATCTAGCTCAGGGGTCTGCAACCCGCGGCTCCGGAGCCGCATGTGGCTCTTTTACACCTTTGCCGCGGCTCCGGGGCGGATACTAGCGAGGGGAGGAGACGCATTGTGCGCCCCGACACTCCCCACTGTGGCGGGCGCTGTACTGGCTGTGACGTCGCATGGGGGCGGTGCGTGCGTTAGTCACGCACCGTCCCGACGTCACCTTCCCGCCCGCTGTCAGATCGTGGCTCCGGAGATATATTTGTTTTAAATGTCGCAATGGTTTTGCGGCTCCCAGTTTTTTTCCCCTTCGGAAACGGGTCCAAGTGGCTCTTTTTGTCTTAAAGGTTGCAGACCCCTGATCTAGCTTATCTTGGATACTGGCATAGACTAAATGCCTTTGAGGGACCATATTCTCACCTAGCTCTGCTAGTTGCAGCAACTAAGGATAGGACATTGGTCACAAAAGTGTCAAGATAAACTTAGGGCTTATATTCTCCAAATATCAATATTTATCCTTTAGTAGGTATGAATTTAGAAATTGGGTCTTGAATCATGGTGCCAACCAAGACAGAGCATCCATTATCGCTGCCTGTTATTCTATTTGGTACCCTCAAATTAAGGACAACCACTCAAGGCCTCACTACAGTGGTGCCTCACAAGACGAAAATAATCCGTTCCGTGAGTCTCTTCGTCTAGCGGTTTTTTCGTCTTGCGAAGCAACCCTATTAGCGGGTTAGCGGATTAGCGCTATTAGCGGTTTAGCGGCTTAGCGGCTATTAAAGGCTTAGCGGCTTAGCAACTAAAAGGCTATTAGCGGCTTAGCGGCTTAGAAAAAGGGGGGGGAGCGGGAAAAAAATCGCAACTCGCAAGATGTTTTCGTCTTGCGAAGCAAGCCCATAGGGAAAATTGTCTTGCGAAGCAACTCAAAAACAGAAAACCCTTTCGTCTAGCGGGTTTTCCGTCTTGCGAGGCATTCGTCTTGCGGGGCACCACTGTACTTTGAGACACAGACTTAGGAAGTGAGCAATTATTCATCATCATCATCATCATCATCATCAATAATAATTCACAGGTTTCTGCACACTGGGTTGATATTTGCATTGAGCCACCCACCACTACTCCCAAGATCTTTCCTGCTCAGTTACTTTCACTTCAGACCCCATTAGTGGATTGAATTGATTGGTAGAAGCAGCAGCAGCCACCATGTGGCGTCTCCTTGGCTCCAAGCTTCAGAGGACGACTGGAGGTTTTTCTTCCAGGTGGCACAGCTCTTTAGACAGCAGCTTCAAATTGCAGCACAACAGACAGGTTTCCCTTGTCCGTCTTCTTTGCTTGGAGCTGAAGAGTGGGCTGGAGATGATTACTGACTGCTTTAGAGTTCTGGTCTTCAGCTGGTCTTCAGCAGTGGCTCAAGCCCTGATCAAAGGTGGGTTGCAAAAGGAGCACTACCACCATGCAAATACTGTATATGGTAAATATATGATCTCCAAACACATGTTTGGATGAAAAGAGGGTTCTGGGTCTGAAGAGACTGATGATATCTGCTTTAAGAGGGGCAGTGAGGAGGAACCTGCGGGCCTCCAGCCATTGTTGGCCTTCAGAGTTGTGCAACAGGGTGCCATGTCCTTAAGCATTAAATGGTGGTTGTAGTACGTAAAGAAAATATAGAAAGTTGTTTTAAAAACCTTAGTTATTCAAAATGGCAATTATGCAGCATTATTAAAAGGTGGATGTTGTGCTGTTAGCCTTCCAGTGAGTAGCACTATGCATAAACCACAGCTATGCCTTCTAATGTGCACTCATATAAATTGCATTGTCTTCATTATCTTCTGTTGCCTGACTTTTGGGGGGTTGTGTTCAGATAAATAAACTAATATTTTCAACTCTTAGTCAAGAGATATACTTAACAGTCATAAGAGCACATTATTCTGAACATTAGGTTCCATATTTTTGTAACAGTTTGGAGTAAATTTAAGAAATTTAAGTAAATTGAGGGCATTTATGAAAGAAGGGGCCAGGAATCTTACTTGTACTATATATCTGCTGGCTGTATTAAGATGCTTTATGGAGAGAATTCATTTTGCAGCTTTGCGGCACAGTCTCATTTTGGGAATGCGCTAAAGATATTTGCAGCCCTCGATTCATATTACAAAAAGTAGCTTCTCACACCATCACTCACACTGGGATTAGTGTGCTCTTTCTCTAGTCCCTGTTGATCCCATAAAATGAATGTAATTGCATTTGTATAATAGCTTAAAAAGATCAAAGTAGGTCCCATAAGGGGAGACAGTGTTGAGAGCCAAAACAAGCTGTTTGGCTTGTAAGCAATTGGAAGCCTTTAAGGTACTGACTCACATCTGCAGCATACTCTGCAATTCTGACTGCTCTATAGCATATGTTATAGCACATGTTGCTGAAGAAGTCATTTCTGCTTTGGTGAGTTGAAGAGAGGAAACGTCAAATTCTTTAGATACCAACGCCTTTATCTACTCCTCTCAGGTCTTTTGAATTGTACTATGCATGAGTTCGTCTTGAAATCACAATAACCAGCACTGGACACCTCCCTTGTTTTAGGATGAGTTTTCTTTTGTGGGAAAATATTTTGCAACATTTACAGTTTCCTTATAAATACATCTAAATATTAGTTGACACTCAATGAAATCTTTAAGCTTTGTTCACTTCTCTCTAAAGGAAAACATTTCAGGTTTAATTCAATTTTAAAATGTTGGATAGATTAGAATTATGCAGATACTGCTTATGGAGAGCACAATATTGGCTACCCTAAGTTTAGTTCATCATCAACAGACATGTAGCATTTCATATACAAAAGGAAGGTATGAAACCTTTAATATGTCATTTCCTTTTTAAAATATATATATAATGTTCAGGAGTGGACTTCTATCTAGCAGGAATGTTTTCTGCTTGAATAAGCATCAGTTGAATAATCTTGCTAGCAAATGTGTCTTGAACATAGAATTAGCATTGATACTGTTAAGTGAACAGTGGAGAGCCGTAAAGGCAGCCTTTATTACATAAATAAGAGTGTCATTACTGAGTATACGGTGGTACCTCGGGTTGCATACTTAATTCGTTCCGGAGGTCCGTTCTTAACCTGAAACTGTTCTTAACCTGAAGCACCACTTTAGCTAATGGAGCCTCCTGCTGCTGCCACGCCGCTGGAGCACGATTTCTGTTCTCATCCTGAAGCAAAGTTCTTAACCTGAGGTACTATTTCTGGGTTAACGGAGTCTGTAGCCTGAAGCTTATGTAACCCGAGGTACCACTGTATATGTATAAATGAGACAAATCATTTCTACTCCTGAGGGATAGCTCAGTCGGTAGAGCATGAGACTCTTAATTTCAGGGTTGTGGGTTCGAGCTCGACATTGAGTGAAAGATTCCTGTATTGCAAGTGGTTGAACTAGATGATCCTCATGGTCCCTTCCGCTCTATGATTTTATGTGCAAAGTGCACATAGCAACATGCTGTAAGTGACAGATGCACTTCAATAAAAGAAAAGTTGATTTTGTGTTGTAGTTGTTAAATTAAAAAGATTGTAATCAAGAGAGAAAGTGGTGGGAGAATAAAAGATACAATTGGATATATGTAATTGGCATCCAGGTAATAATTAAAATCCAGCAGATGATGGCCTGGTTTGCACATAACGCTAAGCCAAACCAAGGCTAAATATGAATGCACAAGCACACACAGTAAAATGGGATTAACACTAAGCCACACCACGACTTCACTCAGAGTAGCATAGCAGCAGGAGGAGGAGGACTGGTGAGCAGAGAAGCACCTGCTGCATTTACTGTGAGCATAGGTGCCAACTCCTAGGGGCTGAGGCAGTTTGGGACCCCCAATGTTTTTTGAGGTGGCTGCCCCCCATTGTTCCCAGGGCAGAAGAGGGCGTGGTCCTGCTTCGGTGACTGACATCTCACCACCACTGGCTGGGGCAACTTCCTCATCCTTTCCTTGCATGGCAGTGGGAGGGGAGACGATGGGGGCCACCACGTTCGATTCCTCCCCCTGGCTCCTTGTGATGTTGTGCACATGGTGTCAGGATGTCATGTTGGGGCCCCACAATCTTTTTCAGTAGTTAGAGCCTCTGACTGTGAGTATTCACATACTTACGCGTTCACACTTTCCCATGGTTTGGCTTAACATTCCATATTCACCAAAGTATTGTTGGCATCCTTCTGCCTCGAGAGGCAGTGGAGTATGGCTCGGTCGGGAAGGTGAAGTCAAACTGCTCCGCCAGCTCCCCACAGGGTATTTTGAATGTGGAGAAACAAGGTCTGCATATTTAGCTGCAAAAATTCCAAATGAAAGAATCTTTAAAAATAAGGGGAAAGAAGGAAGATACGAAATAAAGGGAACAAATGTTGTATTTGGAGTGAGGAAATTTGTAAACTTGGGAGTAAACTGATGCAGTGGAAGATGTACAGAAGCTTACCAAGTTGAGGAAAGGCACAATCATCATGTTAGCGGCTGTGCTGTTAAAAACCTGCAGACTTTTCACAAAGTCTGTTCTGACATGGCCTTTAATATGAATGCTACTCTAGGCAATTAGTTCACCTGGTAACAACCTAACACACCCTTTCTCTTTATCATTTCATTCCTTATTTATACATTCAGTGTAGTCGTTTTTACCAATACAGCCTGGACAGTGAGCGGCCTTGAGCTGGCTGTGGTTGGAGATGCAGAATTCTGTGGACCTTCACCAGACCCTGCAAGGCACTTCTTATCATCTTACTTCAGAAGTTCCTATACACAAAGTTTTAGGAACATGTAATGCATGAAGAGAAGAAAATGCTTATTATAGATTTATTCTATATTAATAAATAATTTTGTAAGATACACATGCCCTCAGCCTTACATTTAATTCTTTGTACTGAATTGCTAAAGTTTTCTTACTCTTGATATATGTTTTTCCACTTCTGCTTTAGTTAGTAATTGTTTTCAGGCAGCTTTGTTGCAGGAAGCAGGTGAAAAGCCTTCATTGTTCCATAGAAAAACATTTGCTTCACCTAGAATTGTTTTTAGCTGTGAATGAATAGGAAAAGAAAGGGTAAAGCCCTGTTTTTATCTCCTTCCTGTTGTACAAGATAATTTCACACATACGGGGGTAGTAGATACGTAGTCCTGCATGGGCTTAATATGAACCTGAGATTTAAACTCCCAAGTTAATATTTAAAAGCCAATACATAACTGGAACATTCATGTATTCTGCTCAGGTGTGTACTTTTCTTACAGACTAGCCTTAATTTGACATTGAGCTTATGATTCCCCTGTTCATGATCTCTCCTGAAATTATTTCTAGCTTTGCCTCAGTTCTTTCTCTGATCAGGTTTTCTTTGCTGCAGTTACCTTACAAGCTTTACTGAAGTCTTTACCAGAGTTCACTGACTTCTGGTCTTCGAAATGACAGCTGCTGGACTCTTCTTCCCCACTTGGAATCCTTCTTAGCTTCTGCCTTCTGTTATTTCAGCTTTAAGGTGTTTGCTGCGTCATCTGTTGCCTATAGCAACAGTGATTTCTCAGTTCCTATCCCTTCTCTGGAATCTTGCTGCTGCTTAAGTTGTTTGGGAGATGGTGAAGAGATATATCAAAGGCTAACCCTTTTACAGCGCTTAGCCTGCCCTTTTATTCTCTCCAAACAGTTGCCACATTCTCACTAATATGATGAACCCCATTGGCCTAGAACTATGGACCAATAAATTTGAATGGAATGTCCCACAAAATGATCTGCTATATTTTGACCTTTTCATATTCTACTGAATCATATAAAAGCCAAATGTAACACCAAATTGTTGTAACTGAAATCTCGCAAGTTACATAGTCTTGAGCAACAGCATCAGTTTAACTGCCTCTTGCAAACTACCAATTGAACCCCAATATGGCAGCTGTAATCCAGCAAAATCTGGGGAGCACCATGTTGGCTATGTCCACTTTAGAGAACGGCAGAGTTGGCAGATTGCAAGGTCAGCCTTGAATATTTGTTCTATTTGCAAAGTCTCTTCATACCTAGTTTAAATTATTTGGTTACTGTAGGGCAAGCCTTCCCCAATCTGGTGCCTTCCAAATGGTCATTCTGGCTGGAGCTGATGGGAGTTCCAGTTCAAAACATTTTGAAGGCACTAGATTGAGGTAGGCTGCTGCTAGTTGGAGCAACTAAGGATAGGACATTGGGCACAAATGTAGGCTGCTGCAGAATCTTGTAACTGAAAAGGCAACAGTCTATTAAATCGAGATGTTTGTCTAGGTTCAGCCTCTCAAAATACAGCTTTTTAAAACCAATTCTTCAAAATTGAATAACATTCCCATCCAGGGAATTTCATTCAAATTCCAAGAGAGCCCAGTTTTGGCACCAAATCTGAAGCACATGTAATCCTGAGTACTCCCTCTACAATAGATACATGCATATAGTTTAATAGTAAAGTAGCACTGTGGTTTAGTAAGCACAAGCTCCCTTTTGAGCACATCTTTTGCTCTTGAAGAATGGTTTGTATGCGTTATGTTGATTTCTTTGTACTTCCTTACTTAACCGTTTTTGTTTTTTTAAAAAAATATTGTCATATTTATACTGTATAAAGCATAGCTTGGGGTGTACAGCTAACAAAATCCCTGCCTGCAAATGATCAAAGCATGGAAATAAAACATTAAGCACAAGAAAAATACAATCTTTCTTTTCCATTCCTTTTTGGCTTCCACACAGTATTTCCAGCTGGGTATGTGTTGCCATGAGATGAAGTGGAATCAAGTATATTGTAAGAGAGCACATTGTTCATCCGGATCAGTTCCATTCTAGAAAGGAAAGTTAGCAACTCGTACTTTCAACAAGACTGGAGGGAGGATTCCTTATGGATTATGAGCCTTGTTGCCTCCCACCCCCATAATTTCCAAGGCAGCAGGCATAACTGGCAAATAAATGTGCAGGCAAAGTGAGCGTGAAATATCTACTTGCATTTCATTAGTTATATTAATTCATACAGTATGAACAGTTTGGGAAGCTCTGCCTTTTTTTGGATATGTATGTGCTGTAGATAAAAAAACTAATTTGAAGGATTTTCAATATAACACCTTTAATTACCAAGCTACTTGTTTGAAATAACATTACAGATCTAATAAGTTTCCATATTAAGAGAAGAATACATGTTTCAGATTCTGTCAAGTTTTTAAAAGTGGATTACGCTAACTTCTTTCTTATTGTTTGTGATAATTGGCATATTTATATTATATGTTGGACAGGATGATTCTCCACCTGCCTCTTTTCTAATAAATCTTCAGACTGATTTACCTTGAATTTAGAAAAATATTGTTTTGTGTTTCAGCTTGGTTTATGTATCATTCTCATAGCATGCCCAAGCATGGTATATTGGATTGCCTGCAAGTAGCTTCCCCAGTCTTTTTTTAAAATAGTGCCTCTTGGTAGTTTCGCTTCCCTCAGAAGTTTAGGGGTAAACATTCTCTCTGGCAGGCCTAAAATTGTGGAATTCTCCCACCTAAGAGGTACTTCTGGCTTCTTCCCTATATGTTGTTGTTGTTGTTGTTGTTGTTTAGTCGTTTAGTCGTGTCCAACTCTTCGTGACCCCATGGACCAGAGCACGCCAGGCACTCCTGTCTTCCATTGCCTCCCGCAGTTTGGTCAAACTCATGTTGGTAGCTTCGAGAACACTGTCCTCTGTCGTCCCCTTCTTCTTGTGCCCTCAATCTTTCCCAACATCAAGGTCTTTTCCAGGGAGTCTTCTCTTCTCATGAGGTGGCCAAAGTATTGGAGCCTCAGCTTCAGGATCTGTCCTTCCAGTGAGCACTCAGGGATGATTTCCTTAAGAATGGAGAGGTTTGATCTTCTTGCAGTCCATGGGACTCTCATATAACCTCCAACAAATGCTGAAGAGACACCTCTTTACCCTGGCCTTTGACACCTGAGATGTGTGGAGAATGGAGAGGTTTGATCTTCTTGTAGTCCATGGGACTCTCATATAACCTCCAACAAATGCTGAAGAGACACCTCTTTACCCTGGCCTTTGACACCTGAGATGTGTGTTTTTAGGGCCCACTCTATTCCTGTGACTGTACTGTATTTTAATTTCTGTTTAAAGTTTTAATTGTAAATTAAGTTAATAGTAGTAGTAGTAGTAGTAGTAGTAATAATAACGTAAAAGCTCTGGCGTTTGCTGCCTCATAATTTAATGTAAGAAAGAGGCTGTCTATGTTATGCCATACCTGAAATTACCAATTGTATAAATGATATGAAAGAGCACTGAAGATACTGAATATCATTTTTCTTCCTTTTTCCATTTCAGATCTGGGACATGAGCGATGATGAAACACTCTGAAAGCTCAGTGAATGGAGAGAAAGATGACCCACTTCAGGGTGTGTTGGTCTGGTTTTTTGGTCAGTCATATGACAAATTAATGATTGCTTACTTAACTGTGGCTGTTGTAAATAGAAACACGTACGGTGCACAACTTTTATTGGGATGGGACAGTATTGCAATTCAAGGCACTTGTACTATGAGTGTAATTTCTCTTTCTATTGTGTGTGAAATATATATATAAGAGAGTTACAATTAAAATCTCTCTATTTTTTTCAGCTTCTAAATATAGCTTATATTTAAAATACCTCTGAAGAAAACTTCTTTGTTTATTTTTCTCCCAGTTTGACTTTTTCTTTTAAGTAAACATTCTGAACAAATTATGCCTTTTGAAACACTTCAGGGATTTATGGCCAATGTATCCTTGTCTCTGAGGTAGACAATAAGAAATTAGTCACATTGAGAATAAATAGAATGAGAGGGTCCACATGTTTAGTCTCTCAAAAAGACATTTCCTCTGGTTGTTTCTGTGTATGGCAACACTCTATATATTCTCAACTTTTAGTGCCTTTTTAAAAAAAATGGTAGTTGATAACTCATCATTTTCTTCCTTCCAATACTAATAGTCCATCTCTGCTGCCTCCATAGCGAGGTGATTACCATGAGCCTCTAAAGTATAATGAATTTAAATAATAATAAGGAAATCTATGTTATTTACTGTTTTTAATACAAGTATTATTTTATCTTCTTTGTCAGCACATAAACAATGAAACAGCTATGCAGAATCTTCATGCTAGCATTTTGTGCCCTTTGTCATTGGACTACTTTCTCAAATCGTATCTGGTTGCAGTCACAAATCTGGAGAGGCTCAAAGTAGCCAGATTATGGCATATCATGTTAACAGCATACTTTTAATCTGTATATTGCTCACTGAATCTTGTCTCTACTTGATTTCTTATTTCTACTAATTACGAAACCCCTGTTTATTTCGTCTTATGTTTTCTATCTAGTTAATCTAGCTCTTGGGAAGGGGTGTGCATTTTTTAAAAATCTCAACACTTAGAAGCTGTACGTTAGCAATAGCAGAAATAGGAAGTACAGTTCTCATGTGTACGCAAGTGCAATCTTTTAATTTAAAATAATGAAATTGCATAATGGCCTTCAGGCACTACTTGCTGAGGAAATTCAACATCTCTGATGACAGACTAAAACTCTACACTGGGAAAATTTAGTGCTCCGCAGCTTGCACTGAGTCACCAGCACAGACGTCATTTGTAGATAGTGAAACAGGAAACTCTGTTTTGAAATTCTACAGTCTTGATTAGCTGAGAGTCCAAAACAGCTCGGGGTCCCAGGAATACTCTCCAATGAATGTCTGTCTTGACGCTTGGATTATCAAGATTGAATTTGTCAACTCTTTTTCCCCTCCGAGAGTTTTAGCTATATATGACATTTTAAGCACAGGGTAATACGATGTTTCCTTGCTTAGTAATTCCAGTAACTTAGAGTTGTATAAGACTGAGCTTGCTTCCTGTACATATGCTTCCCAGATGTCTGTGCTGTGCAGAAGTACTCCACTGTGACTTAGAAAACCTTCTGTTGTTTAACTTTATTGTGTTTTCCTCTCCCCTTACAAACCAGAATGGCGCTCTTGCTTGCTTGCTTGTACGCTTGCTTCTAGGTGTGTTTTTCCCCCTTTGTAAAATGTTTTAAGCACTTAATTGAGGAAAACATAATGAAAGATTTTATTCTAATGAGTGAAATGTACATTAAAAGAACTTCCAAATACTTTTACTCACTGCCTTGTTTGCATAGATAGACTTCTGGCACCACCATCTACTGTTGTCGTTTGATAATGAAGGAAGTTGAAATTTGAGCTCTGGGGAATGAATGGGTGTGTGTTTTGTTGGCATGATTGTCCAAAAGTAAAAGTCTTGATTATTATTATTATTATTATTATTTTGTCATAACAATGGAACCAGAAGTCATACAATTAAGCTGAAAGGTAGGAGATTCAGGACAGACAAAAGGAGGAGTCTTTTTTAATCAACACCACTCCCACATTAAGTTATTTGCCCTAGACCAAAGGCCTTCATACTCTCTGCATCAGTCTGCACTAATGTTGCCAAGTTAATTGTGTCTTCATTTAATTATCATTTTACTTCTAAAAAGTATTACTTAACCTGTTCTTTCCTGCCTGAGCAGGTCACAATAAAATTTCAAGTTCACAATACACAATAGCATTTTCATACACATCCAGAAATACAAAATCAGCTAAAACCAGCAAGATAAGAAAGACCTGGGCACACAAATGCATTCTTGGCTGACATAAAAAATTCAGGAAGGGAGGGAGTTCCATAATGGTGGGGGGAACTGTTGTGAAGGCCCTGTCTTGTGTTGCTGCATACCAAAAACTGGCCAACTGCTGTATACTCAAGAAGGCCTCCCCCCCAAAGGTCTTAATAGTTGGCAGTCATTTATGTAAGGTTCATAAAATATATAACAATGGGTACAAGAAAGAATTATGGGCAACCCTACAGCAGAACTTCAATGGTGTTAAGGAGCAGCCATCCAACTCTGCTTTCTGGAGACAGCCCTGTAGCTAGAAGCAGAATGACTGTCTCACCATGCCTTAGACTGAGCCCACTGAGCCACTCCAGAAGGATATCATGGTCAATGGTACTGAATGCTGTTGAGAGAATTAGCAGAGTTGCTCTCCCCCATCCCACTCTCAGTAAAGGTCATCCATCCATCAATGTGACAAGGGCTGCTTCAGTTCTGTAATCAGGCATGAATTCAGGTGGGGAAAGGGGCATTGTTCTTTCTGCAAGAACAGCGCGTGAGATATAAGCAACCAGTTTCGCATTACACTGCCCACTGCATGTCAGGGAAGCAAGTGAGAAGAAGCTGGCATTGGTGTGGTTGCTGATACTACTGTTGATGTGGGAGCAAGGCAGGGAACCTTAAAACTACATTTGCCTGACCCAAGAAGCTTCTCTAGGTTGATGCTGTCCCACCCAAACTTTCGGGGGGAAGTTCAGACAACTTTTGTTGTTGTTGTTTCAAGCACTCCTATACAGGAGTGGATTGAATTCAGTTGCTAAGAGTGTTATCTCATAGCTCTCTATTTTTGTTTGGTTTGGGTTTTTTTGCCTTTCCAGAGTTATATGTCTTTTCCAAGACAAGGTGGTTATTTTTCATACACCATGAGTGCTGTGCATACAGGAAAGGATTTAAGCTGTAATGTGAGTCATTTCTGACATCCTCAATATTTATCTTAGGTAGACCTTACTGCTACACATGTGCGCACCGACAGTTGGGCAAGCCCAAAGGCAATATCTTCATAGGGTACCTGTAGAACAAAGGCTAAACTACTACACAGTGATATTACTCAGACTGTAATAATACTGTAGTTGCACAAGTGTCACAGAGAGCAAAGACTGATCTTCAGAATATTGCCTAATACTTTAAGTCCTTTGTCTAGGTCAGCCAAGCTGATAAACTTTGTGTCGTGCAACAACAAAATAATTGTGTGAAATGACTGGAGTTTTAGCATCCTTGGCATTGGCACTTTTGAGTGTTGTTCCTAACCATTACCTCAGTCATTCTTAAAGTAGGCCTGTAAGGTGGTCATGCTGGCCACATGACCTGGAAACTGTCTGCAGACAAACGCCAGCTCCCTTGGCCAATAAAGCAAGATGAGCCCCGCAACCCCAGAGTCGTCCACGACTGGAGCTAACGGTCAGGGATCCTTTACTTTTTAAGGTAGATTAGTACACTGGTACCTCAGGTTAAGTACTTAATTCGTTCCAGAGATCCGTTCTTAACCTGAAACTGTTCTTAACCTGAAGACCACTTTAGCTAATGGGGCCTCCTGCTGCTGCTGTGCCGCCGGAGCACAATTTCTGTTCTCATCCTGAAGCAAAGTTCTTAACGTGAGGTACTATTTCTGGGTTAGTGGAGTCTGTAACCTGAAACGCATGTAACCTGAAGCGTATGTAACCTGAGGTACCACTGTAGTGTTATCCTTATCTTGCAGACAGTAGCCTGAGGCCAGGTAGCAAAGTTTGTCTGTGGCTCAGGTGAGTCTTGATGTGGGACTTCCTAGCATATGCATTTAGCTGCTGCTTTGCATCCCTGCTAACATGAATGTACGTATATTATATACACTGACTATGACTACTCCCTCAGTGTGTGTATTGGCCCTTAGGTATGTTTGGGGTAGAAGCTAAAGTGGAACCATTTTCTATAGATATGGATTCCCCAAAAAATACAGCGCCCACCCCCATGCACACAATAAATAGGCTCATTCAGCATATCTTAGTGAACTCTCACTTAATACATTGTACAAATCAAGGTTACTTCTGTTACTGTATTTACAGAACACTTTTACTGAGAGGGGAGGTTGTTGTCCTCCCCAATTTGGCTGCTGTGTGGATGCAGATTGCTTGGCACGTATGCGTAGTTCTTCTTCATTGGTTGAATCAAGGTTGCCGTAACTTTTACCAAGTGGTTTCTTATGTAACAAGGGGCCTCTAAAAACAAACAAGTTGGGAATTTTCTGGCAGCCGTTCAATACACAATCCATTTACAACTGTTATAGCTCTCTCTCGGTGTTTACTTTCTTTGTTTCAAAATAGGGACTCTGCTAGATTATATATTGAGCACTTTTAACTAGGCTAAAGATGCAGGATTTCTCTCTCCTACCCTCTTCCAAAATAAACAGTTTGGCCATAAAATGTGTGGTAGGGTAGAAGGCAGATATCCTTTTTTACCATTGTTACTGAAGGTAGCAGATGCTGAGGACTCTTTCTGCATAACTTACAGTATACAATTTCTCCAAAATAGATATGGCATGGTGGCCTCTAGCTCTCATTAGTTGAAGCAATGGGAAGGAGGGCATCCATAAATATAATTTCAGGGACAAACTAAAACCTAACTTGAAAGGAGAGAGGAGCAGCTGAACTGCAGCTCAAATCTCTTGTCATCAAATTTGACTCAGTTTGTACCAGGGCACAAGAACGGTATAACACAGTAGTCCGCCTCTGTTGCTGAACTTACAGCTTCCTTCATACTTGGCCACTGGCCGTGCTGAAAGAGGCTGATGGGAGCTATCTGTTATTGCTGTCTGGAGGGCTGCATGTTAGCCACCACAATCTCAAAGTATATGCAGCAGTAGTTCTCCTGATAAATGGCTCAGGCTTAAGAGCTGCCTAGCTTTGAATTGTATGTAAGCTACTCTGAACTCCTTGGAAGGAGGTCCAGGCAGAGCAAACAAACAAAGGCATTCCAGTAAATAATATTTAAGAGTTAACATTGGACTGTGGCACCACATGGCCAAATCTTAGCCAGTGCAGTTTCTTGCTCCATTGTTATGGGGCATCCCTGTAAAGGAGCCTGAGGGGGTACTGCATGTCCAGATGGCCAGCTCAGGCCTGACGGGTCCGTGATCATAAGGGTTGTGTAGATATGATGTACATCGTAGGGAGACCCTTAACCTTGGTCAACCCCTACCAACCACCAGTCAGCAATTGGGTTGGTTGATTTCTCAGCACATGCCAAAACCTTCTGTAGTCAATAAAGTTGAAGCCTGATTTAATCTCAGAATTGTTGTCCTACATCTTGCCTAGGTGCCTACATGCCTAGGTCCACAACTAACCTTTGTGCCGTTGTACCATTCTGACCATGGTGTTGCAATGCCACTATATCCTTCAAATGCAAACTGAAGTCAGGAGTGATCCACACCTCTGCCCATATTTGGTTCATGTATCTTGTACTTTAAGGTCTATAGAAAGTTAATGGTCATTTATCTTTCAGCTTTCACCATTAGATGAGAGTCATGTTTTGATTGCATGCTTCCCCATAAAACGTCAACCATAGCTGTCAATACTGCAAAACTGTTTAGAAAGCTGTTTTTGTCCTTTTCGAAAGACGACTCATGCCTACTGTACAAATGCAAACTACTTTGAAAGCAGGTCAACTCCTGTAACTTACCCTAAAGATTATCCTCAAGGACAATCATTTTGTAAAGGTGCTAAGAATTCTTCATTGGAGAAGTGTACCCAGGCACAGAACATGTACTTTCCTGGCACCAGCAGACAGGGCCACAAGATTCTAGTTGGCATAACCTGAGGACAGGGAGGGCATCTCACTGCTAGAATGACTCTAGTTTTGAAATCAAACCAGTATGGTCTAGCTATGGGTGTGGAGCAGCAAATTAAGAACTGCTAGTGGAAACATGCTTAATATATGGCAAACGTTTTAAAGCCAGCTCACTCTCTGTGGGCTCATTGTTTGCCAACTTGCATTTCGGTGCCCAAGTTATATTTCTAATGCAATTATTTTAGTAATTTGTGAAATAAATATGTGACTAGCAGTGTGTGTGTGTGCGTGCGCGTGCATTTGTGTGTGTGACGCTGAGATATAAGGAGAGGCAGAGGCCCATTCATTAGCAGGTAAGTATTTTTCAAATGCCAAAGTTTCCCTTGCCAAAGTTGGGAAAGGACTTGGTGAGGAAAGCAACTCAATTTGCAAGGTATTTGAGATAATGGCTAAGAAGGGGTTGGGGAATTTTGGATATGCAGAGAAGCAGAAAAGAATAGTTGCGACAGACTAGAGCAGCTCACCCTCAGAATTTCTGTGGCCCACCAGTCCGATGAAGCACCTGAATTCTTGCCATAGGGAAGCTGTGCTTGGGCCTGCTTCGCTTGCTCAAAGCCATATCTGATGATCAAAGGCTGCAGTGGGGTGTGAGAAGAGCAGCAACTCCTTGTGCTATCAGATAGTAGATACTATTAAACAAGGCCATCAGGTAATGACTTCAAGCCCTGGTGAATGAGGAGCTGAAAAGCGATGTGGTGCCGTTATGTAAGAATGAGGACACAAGGACAGGGTGCTGGTTGCCCCTCAAAAGTACTTCACACAGTGCATAGTTAAACTGTACACACACACACACACACACACACACACACACACACACACTTTAAAACATTTTAAAACTTTAAAACTATTTTGAAATGGTAACATACCCTCAATGCTAATATTTTAAAGATTGTGGGAACAGTACCTTAACCATCTGCACAAATAAATGTTTTTAGATTTCTCCTGAATGTTATTGAGAGGGAGGCACACCTCAGTAGGAAGGCTTTTCCATAAAAGGAGGCACCAGCATCCAGAAGCCCCTGTCATTGGGTCAGTGCCAACCCGGCAAAGTGGATTTAAAAGAAAACTAGACTATTTCCCCTTACATTTTTGAGCCATCGGGTAAACTGTGTGCAGGCCTGGGTTTCTTACCAGTGCTTGACTTAAGAGTGGCATATAGAGGCAAGAATGCCTGTTCTTCACAGTTGCACAACAGTATGTTGTAGACACAGTGCAGAAAAGTACAAATGTTTTAAGAGGCCTCGTGTTTGTGGCGAAGAGGAAGACACTCGCCCCGCTTTCCTTGTCCAACTACAACATGACAGCCCTGCAGTGTTGCCAGTGAGTCTTACTATCTGGTGGTTACTGCCACCACCACACTTTTTGTGGCTCACAGCCCCATAAACAAGGGGGGTGGGGAATGGGCAGGCATGATTAATTGTTAAATCCTGGTATCCCAGACTTAACACTCCTTGCGGCTTCAGCCTTGCAATTTATGCCGTGTATGGAGCCAGCTCTCTAGGCCTCTGATTCTCCCTGACAATAGAGCATATTCATGGCTTTACTGACTTTGGTTTTGGGCTTCCAATAACATGGAACCCATAGCTATTTAGGCACATGGGGATTCCCAAATCCTGAGACTGGCAAACACACTGTAGCTCCACTAATCCAATGATGAGACTGTAAGAAGAATATAATAGGAAGTGGGCAAGAAGGTCCAGCAGAAATACTGAAACAAAACACAGCCCAATGACTCCAAAACCTAGCCCTTCCCCTCTCTTTTGCAGGAGTGACCTCTGACCAATGTGGTCAGGTTCTTCATGTGGGCATCTCAAATACTCTTTTTGAAGAGAACTGGAGGAAGATACCTGACAGCTTGTCTTATAGAAATGGTGGGACCAAGAGACCAAGGTCCTGTGTGACAAGGTTTCAGTAGGCTCCGTTCCCTTTGATAATTGCAAACATTTAGCATAAGATGATAGCACCGTGGGTGAAATAGTTTGGCTTAAAAATTCAGGGGAAGATCATGTCTGTGACTTCGTTTTGGAGAGAAAGGCCATTAACAGCTTCAGACTTTACTGTTCTTTGCTGACTGGGAATACATTTGCAACAATAAATTCCAATTGTGATTGTGCTCAAGAGACTTTAACCACTGGCTTGCTGGCAATGGGGGTGGGTTGGGGGTGGGAGCGAGAGAGAGGAGTGGAACAAACAGCATCATGCGATAAAATACTGTGTACAAGGGCAGATTGTCTTTGTTGCCGCTGAAGTTCCAGCTCCGGTGCCAAGATTTGATAGCTGTGGCTTAATTTAGCTGCCTCACGGAATGACAGCAGCTGGCTCTCTTATGATTAAGACTACCATGAAAAATAGCGTCAAATGGCTAGATTAAAAATGTCATTAACTATGCCTGGACTTCAAAGCAAGTGATATGCTGCTGTTCAAGCGCAATAAATAAAAATACCTGCCACTTAGGACAGGCAGGACAAGGGTGAGGATGCAACAAGAGATGTACTTTCCTCCCACCTCAAGTAAGAGTGACCCTTTTCTTCTCCCCTGTAGGAGTGAATGTCAACCAGTTTTTAATAAGAAAGTAAAGTTGGGCACTTAGGGAACATCAGTTGGATGCAGACGAAGGCCGCTGTCTGCCCTAACAGCCTGAGCGTGGTTCTTTGCACTTTGGCCAATTCACCATCATTCCAGGTTCTGTTTGTTGGTAGTCGTGGTGGAGGTTTTTCAATGTTTTGGGGTCCACGGCTCCCTTGAACAACTACTGGTACATTCTTTCTGCGGCTCCCCTGTAGGGCTCAGGAGCCCAGTTATATCATCCCTTGTCTGCAGAGCTGGCAGCCCCTCACCCCTTTTCAAACACCCTCCCTTATGGAGTCTTCCCTCAGCCTCCTCTCCCCCCTCCTTGGGAGTCCTCTGGGCAGCTGAAGCTGCTGCCCCTGGTCACTGAGCCGCCTCTCTTGCCCCAAAGAGAGGTGCCTCCTCACACTTCCCCACAGGAGCCTGGGAAGCACCCTCTGGCCAGCCCCAGAGGAACCCTTCAGCAGGAGAGCTTGTAGCCAGGGCAGCTGCAACAAACAGCTATGCAAGCCTTTGGGAGGCAGAAATGAAAGAGGGCATCAGAGGAGGGAGGGAAGGAAAGAGGGACAGAGGCCATTGTTGCCCACAGCGCCCCGACTATCATTCAAGATACCCTAAGGTGCCATGGAAGAAATATCAACAACCTCAGATATGCAGATGACACAACCTTGATGGCAGAAAGTGAGGAGGAATTAAAGGACCTGTTAATGAGGGTGAAAGAGGAGAGCGCAAAATATGGTCTGAAGCTCAACATCCAAAAAACGAAGATCATGGCCACTGGTCCCATCACCTCCTGGCAAATAGAAGGGGAAGAAATGGAGGCAGTGAGAGATTTTACTTTCTTGGGCTCCATGATCACTGCAGATGGTGACAGCAGTCACGAAATTAAAAGGCGCCTGCTTCTTGGGAGAAAAGCAGTGACAAACCTAGACAGCATCTTAAAAAGCAGAGACATCACCTTGCCAACAAATGTCCGTATAGTAAAAGCTATGGTTTTTGCTGTAGTGATGTATGGAAGTGAGAGCTGGACCATAAAGAAGGCTGATCACCGAAGAATTGATGCTTTTGAATTATGGTGCTGGAGGAGACTCTTGAGAGTCCCATGGACTGCAAGAAGATCAAACCTCTCCATTCTGAAGGAAATCTGCCTGTGTTAGGCAACTAGGTGACATGCAGTGAAATTTAGACATACAAAATTGTTAAAAAGTCATCAAAATGTAATAAATTAATATCTAAACTCCAGGTTGTGCTAATGTGACTTAATTTTGGAAATGGAGGTGTATCTGTATGTTTTATCATTATCTGCATCACCCTTCCATATGATTTTCCATTTACCCCCGGTGTCCTTTTCCTCCTGGTTTTCAGTGCAGGGTAGATTGAAATACTTTTGAGTAGGACTACTCAGTGTCCATCTTCAGAGGGCTGCTATGCTGCAGACACAGTGAAGTGTTAAAATAATCTAGGGCTATCTTTGACCAGCATGGTAGCGTATCACACAGTTTTGGAACATGACCTAGTAAGATGGTCAAATAAATGTTCAGCTGTTGAGCCAGAGCTGTTGATCTATTCATGCATTGATTGAAATATTAAAATATGCAGGTATACTTCCTGGTGACTCACACCTGAATGTGAACTGCTTCCGTTCATTTTGATGGTTGCTTCGTTCACACCAGTCAGCACTGGGTGGTGTATTCTGTTTATGTTACTTTTATCTTGCTTCTTTTTCTTTTCTTTTTGTACTACTTTGGCTTGTGTGTGCTCCATTACTATTGTGATCATTCATACACAGCTGTTGCTTACCTTCTTTTTAAGAATAAAGGTCCAGAGTCCTGAAGCAAAACTTAGGGGGCTGTGTGTGTGTGTGTGTGTGTGTGTGTGTGAGAGAGAGAGAGAGAGAGAGGAGAAGAAAGAAGAGGATGAGGAGGAGAAGTTTGGATTTGATATCTCGCTTTATCACTACCCTAAGGAGTCTCAAAGCGGCTAACATTACCCTTTCCCTTCCTCCCACACAACAAACACTCTGTGAGGTGAGTGGGGCTGAGAGACTTCAAAAAAGTGTGACTGGCCCAAGGTCACCCAGCAGCTGCATGTGGAGGAGCGGAGACGCGAACCCGGTTCACCAGATTACGAGGTTTCAGTCTTAATTGTTGTGGGTTGCTAAGTTTTGGGTTTTTTGTTTGCTTTGGAAGGATCATTGAAATAGGACACATTTTTAGCATTCTTGTATTCTATTATAACAGCAGTCACCACTGCAAACATAGAGTATCAAGAATGCATATTTATATGTGTTTGGTGAGTGTTTGGCCACTACCACTGTGAGCCTGAATAGAGAGCAGGAGTAGGGATCTGCTGGTCCTCCTGATGTTACTGGAATACAACTTGGTTAAAAAAAAAAAAAACCACCTCAGACAAGTGGTATATTGTATTAAAAAAAAAAAATGCAACTCCCATCAGGCTTGATCATGGACCATGCAGGGCAGGGCTGATGGGAGCTGTAGTTCAATATCTTGAGGGCCAAAGGTTCTCTATGTCTGGAGTAGAGCTCTGTTCAAGTATGTTGTTCCCATGGCAACCTTACCTCTTAATAACATCAGCCTGCTTTGAGTCCTCCGTGGTCTTCCTTGTGTACTGGGTATGCTAGGTAGTTGTTTTTGTATCAAAATTACGATCACATGAGAGGAAAGGTCAGTAGCTACATTCTGCATCACATGTCTGTAGAACCAGAGTAAGGGAATGTAAAAAGAACAGGGCGTGTAGATGCAAGGGCTTTTTAAAATAAGAAATGTAGGAAGCATGAAAATGAAATGACAAATGTCCCTTATGAAGGGTGCTTTATATCAAAATCAATGTGACAGTTTTAGTAACAGACCAACAATGTACAGTGAGTGTAGCCCGTCATCCATCACGAGAAGGGCTGAAATGATCTTGTGTTAATCGGATGCAGTGTGCTCTTTCTTGAACTGAGTAACAGCTTTGTCATAAATTAAAAGTAGCCTATTGTAGCAAAAATGCTATTTTTCCACCTCAGTTCTATGTGAGCATCCAGAATCTCTGTTTAGAATTCCTCCCACGCCTGTGCAGCTAACAGAGAAATCTGTTAGCTGGATATGAATACTCAATCAAAGTGATACAACAGTCAGCGAATTATGAAATTCTAGAAGAGTGTTATGTTATGAAGTGGCCTCCTGATTGTGTTGGTGAAAAGTTGGAAGATCATGTTCTGCGAGAAATGGATCCTTGATAGCTTGCAACAGGTCTAAGGAGTCTCAAAACCAAATGATTCTGTACTGATTTGTACTCTCACCTTCATGTTCTTTGGGTCATCTGCAATACTGTTGTTTATGCTTTTGAGTCTGTGGTGTAGAGCTGCTATTATCCCATATGCTTCATCTTTTTTATAGCACGCATTCAAAGCAGACAGTTAACCAAATGTTCAGGACAGAATTACGGAAGGTCAAGGCATCAAGGCCCTGACTGGCAACCAATCATACAAGTCGGCTAATTTGAGTCAGGGGAAGAAAGGGGCATGTTTTGCCAGATGGATAAAAGCAAAAATAATTCTTTGCCAAGATATATGGCATTCTGAGTAGAAAAGGAGTGTTTGAGGAAATGGATCCTTCATGTTCCCCTTTTGTTCCTTATATTTGCACCAAAAAGGTGGAAGGGGGTAGGAAAAGATAGACAGAAGAATGCAGTTTTGCCATTTTCTCTTGCAAAACCCTCTCCCTCAGTCCTTAGTTCTCACAAATGGTAGATGAAGTTGTGCACCTGGATTGGAGGTGAGGGAATGAGACAGACAAACGGTTTCCTGTGCATAGAAAACGTGACACTCTCCCTTGCACCTGATCTTTCTCCTAACATGTTGTTTATTCTACCCTGTGGCAGATCATTCTATCTGGTAAGTTTGTACCTATAATGGAAGCAGTGGAATCCAGCCACATGCTTAACCTACCTGAGAAACTAGGCCTCTGAAGAAATGCAACAGGGAGAGGTGGACTAGCAAGATAGGCTTAAGCCTATTCCCTGAAAGGTCCTATGTGGTATTTTGTTAGACCATTTCCCCAGTACTTCTATGCCAGTTTATATACTGGTAAAATACATGTGCATGCATGTATGGTTCTTCACTCCAATAAGCCTCAGCTCATTGCGTATCTTTCTAAATAATTAGACTCTGAAAAGAAAATTATATTCTAATTGCCTTCTGTAGGAAAGTTCCTAAATTTCAAGGGAAACAAACTCTTGTGTCACAAGGTATTTCAACAAGAACATTAGTTTGAAAATAAATAAACCAGTTTCCAACAGGTAGACTGGCTTCCTTTTGCGGGTTTTCCTCAATAGCTTGAACCCTTGTGGCCTGTGGCTTTGTGGTTTAGATTTAAGGATTGGGGTAAGGTTGTTTTGAAGAGGAAAAAGTGTAGCAGGAAACCTTTTGTCACCAGGATCCCTGAAGCTTCCCATTTAGGAGAAGCAGCAAGAGCAAAGGAAGCATAGTCTGTGGATGAGGGGAAGAATAAGCACTATGGAGTGGTTAAGAGAAAGCCATTTCAGTATTTGAAACGGTCCTGTTACATGGGACATTGTCTGTCTGGAGAATGTGTTCTGTGAAGCGCATATACAAAGCCACAGCTATCACAGCAGTTTCAAAAAGTGTTCAAATAAAAATAGAGGGGGTCACAGGCAGCTATCACTAGCAATTGTGCATCTTTTGCTAATATGAGAAAGGATAAGATAAAATGATCTTTTTTGTTGCTTACATTGAACAAATACCTGAAGAAGCTTCTCATTGCTAACACAATACAGTATTGTAATAGTAACTGTAAATCTCTGTTGCAAGCACAACAGCTGGATACGATTAAGAAGCTAGATCAGGCCTCCCCAGCCTGGTGGGCTCCAGATATGGGGGACCACACTTCCCATCATCCCTGTCCAATGGCCATGCTAGCTGAGGCTGGTGGAAGTTGTAATCCAAAACATCTGGGGAAAGGTTATCTGCACCATTGTTAAGAAAGGGTTCTCCCCACATTGTGCCCAGTATCCTGTGGAATGTTTAAATGACGGCCCAATAAATGTCCACAACCAGTGAACCAACACAAACCAGTACTGTGCCAGCAGAGGTACACTGTGTCCATCTTTGCTTGCTTAGGGATTATGACTTTTTAGCACAGAGTGGTGGTGGACGTGTGAAATCTCTTATCAGTTTTTTCATTTAAAAAAACGCCACATGCTTACATGAGATTTAAGAGCACTTTATTGTTCATTAAGGCTACTTTTAAGTACAAAAAAGATGGCCTGCCAAACCTTTTTTTTAAATCTCCAGGTGAAACAAGGCCACAAAAGAATGATATATTACAGATTTACAAACACGGAGAGCATTGTTCAAGCTGAACTGTAGATAATGTGGCTCTGTGAAAAAAACTTCATGTAACAGTGAGGTTACTCTCCCTCTGCCTCTTTCCACCCCAACCCCTTTGGCTTTCTCAGAGTAATTATGTTTCCCATAGAGTCTTTATTTCCAAATGATTATACAGGAGACAACACATCTCACTGAGCCTATAATCCTAAGCACAGTTACTTGGAAGTAGGCTCCACCAAAATCAGCAGAGTTTCCTTCCAAGTATTGTGTATTTAAGATGAGGCGCCAATCTTTGCCCCACCACAAATCCATTTACCTATCACAGATAGGTAAACTTGATACTGTAACATTGTGCTTAAACGAAATGTCAAAGGAGTTACATATCTCAGAGTCCATCTACAGTCATTAGTACTTTCCTGTTAGACCGCTCAGTAGCCTGTAGCAATAACACACTAGTGGCTATTAATTGCTAATGCAGTGTTCTCATAGAATAACTGTGTTCCTGCACTTTTACTGTATTACAGACATCTACAAACAAAAAAAGATCAACTTTTTTCTCCAAACAGACAAAAAAAAAGAGAGAATGATTACAGTAAAGGAAAGGGAAAAATTAAATAGCTACATATCATTAACAAATTAATTGTTCCTCAAAAAATACCTACAAATTTCTCTGTACATTCTTTACGCACAGCGTAATGATGGTCTTAAAGTTACCTATATAAAAAAAGTGTGTTCTTTTTTTCTCCAATTTCCTTACGGGGAGTAGGGTACCAAATGCCAAAGCAGACAGAGCACTGAATACCCAGTATGAAGATAGTGAAATGGGTGGCAAGGGTCCTTTTCCTGCTTTTTCAAAAATAAAAAATAGGCAGTCACACTTAATATGGAACAACAGAAACAAGTTATCTTATGTGTCTTGACCACCTATGCCTTTTTTCATATTGAATAGCTTTACTATTTTAAACAAATGTAAAAGCCAGTATGGACCCAATACTGTAACACAGCCCAGAATACATCACATGCAGTTCTGTCTTTCACCTATTCATAAACTCTCAATACAGCCAGTCTTGTCAGATAACCCAATATAAAAAGCCCTCGTTGTGACTGTACTGGGGATTGGTGGAATGTGTGGGTGTGGCTAAGGAGTGGGTGGGCCGCTGCATTTAACAAAAAGCTGAGAAGCTCATTACTACTAACACAAGTCTCTTCTTTATGCCTGCCTCTATTACCTAGTTAGTGGCTATTAATATAGCAAATGAAATAAATGCAAGTAACACATTTATAACCGTGTTTTCGTTTTCTTTTTAAATGGAGGAATGTACTGGTGCCTTGGCCTAGGTTTATAAGCAGCCTCAAAAATAAGATTGTGAAAGGCAATCTTGTCCTGGTAAAAATATTTAGCAAGATAGCAGTTTTCTCCAACTGGTAGCTTTCATAGATATTCTTTAGATTTTCATAACTGTGTATGAAGCAGATGATGATGCAGATTTTAAATCGTTCAGTAATGAAAGAAACTATAGAAGTACCCCACAGCATTGTATATATACTATAAACTGCTTAATTTGAGGCCTGACCTGAGGCTGTCCATGGTTGCTGGCTGCTACTAAAGTGAATATCAAATACAAATATCAGAGTACAACTGTACCAGCAGTAAGTCTATCTAGGACTGTTACTGAAAAATAAAAATAAAACTAGTTCTCAACGAAGGCTAATAAGTATTATATTTCTTACTGTCTATACATTAATAGATACCAGCTATTTTTTTCATAAAACATGCATCTTTAAGCACTATTGAACCCTCTGACCTCAGCTCTATTCTTACAAACTGCAGTGTTAAGAAACATTTAAAATGCCCATGAATCGGTCAATTATGCAGTCCAGTTGCAAGCATTAAGCGTCTGAAATCTAAGAGATTTCTAGAGAGAAAGACCTATAACCTGTATGAGACTTCCCCTTCCTAAGCAAATTTTGCTTTCTTGCTTTAAAGAGAGACAGAAACATCATCTTTAGACTTTTTTTTTTTCAAAGCAGTTTGCCCTCAGAATATAAGCATCGTGCACAAAGTTGCTATGCAACTCTAGACCTCCTCCAATAGTGCAAATCATACATGACAGTTCTTTTCAAGTATATACATACAAAGTTACTTCACAAGGGAAACAAAAGCAATGGAAGCAAAACCCAGACCAAATTCTACTCTCAAGAAGCTAACCAAAAGCACACAGCATTTGGGTCAACCAACTGTACAGAATGGCTTTTTAAAAAGTTATTACTTTTATTTTACTTTTGCCCATTAACTTCCTTCTGTGGTTTGTTTGTTTTTAAGGGGGCAGCAGATTTGCATCAGAGGTTTCTTTGGTAACTGAGGCAGGGGGGGGGGAAAGAGTGCTACATCATAAAATTTATTTCTTAGTCAAATAGTTCCTGCTATCATCTTATAAAGGGCACACGTATAAAAAAAAAAAACCCCAAGCAAATAAACACAAAATGTGTTTGAAACTAATCTCTCATATCCTCCCCTCCCAAACACTATTTCAATTTGAGCACTGCTCCAAGCTCAGTCAAACCATGCAAACTGATGTTTCAGATGAAGAAACTGTGGTCCTCTCTTCATGAGACTACAGAAGGGGAATGATTATGATTGACCATGTGGGAGGAAGGAGGAGAAGACGACTGGCCCCTTCTAGAGGCAGACTCGGGACTACTGGACACGCCATCCTTTGCAGCTTTGATCTGAAGCCACGTTTCTCCAAGTGCTTTGGTAAAGTGGTCATCGACTGATCCAGTGATGGATACAGAGTTTGTCACTGGCTCTGGCTCCTTGTAATTTTTGCCAAGGCTCCTGCGGAAGTGCTCCTCCACCACTGGATCACAGGCAGTGGTAGCTAAAGGGGGAAATGAAGGGGTGGGGGAGAAAGACGAGTAAGAAGCCCATGCTTACCCATGCGAGCAAAAACACTTGCAGTTTTTTCATGCAGCGACCTTTAAAAATGCATAAAATGACACCCCTTGCAAATAAAGTCCTAACCTACCATTTCAAATTAATATATTTGTAATACTTAAAGCATCTGTTCTTTACAGGTAAGTAGCAAAAAGAATAAGAAACGGTGTATCGCACAGAAAAGAGGCTTCTAAAACAAGAGACTGGGTATTTGAAAAGGAAAAAGGTTCGCCCCATAGAGTTGTATATAGCCTAGCACAAAGTGAACATTCCATCAGCACAAGGGTTTCTGCTTATGCAATGGAACATCCTCTCCCACCCTTTGTTCTAGGTGTTCTACCAGCCCTCTGGAGAAAATGTGGGAAGGGCATGGGAAGTCCCATTGTGCAAATAGAAATTATTATGCTGCTGAATACTGCCCATCATTTCTTTTGTACCAGTTGGAAGTGGATCCCCAATACAATAAGCTTTCTAATAGGTTTGCTTCCCTTAAAACTCATTTGAGCATATGGAGATATAAATTCTCATTCCCAAGGAAGAGCAAAACAAAAGAGATGCATTTATATTTGAAGGGATTTTTGAAAAGGTGTACATGAAAACGGTTCCATTTCAATACGCAAGTTACAGTGCAACATTGCAGCTACATTTTGCAGCTATGTAATACCTTTGTTTGCACACTTGCTGAAATGTGCTCCTGTAAAATTGTTGTATGAACAAAATGTTGCTAATGTCAGAGAAAATAAATAAAAATTATTGAAACCAGAAAATTACAGTATGTGGGTTTAAAAAATAGGAGAATGACATTTACTACACCCAGTCCTTGTCTTCAGGTTTCTGTTCCCTCTTGTTCACTTTCTTCTAGAAAAAGTCATAATTTACATGTTGTCTCTAATATATAATTTGTGTCTGGCCCCTATTTAACTGATACTGTCATATAATCTCAAAGTCAAGGGTACCAGAGCAAATGAGTCACGTTTAGGTCCAGTTGAAATCAGTCGGAAAACTTAGGTCTCTCATTTCAGCGGTACTGTGCATGACTAACCTGCTCTGGATGCAACCCAAGGGGAGACAAGGCTGCTCCCCTACTTGTGTGTTTTATGCAAGAATACACTCTTAGTTGAGTTAGCACTACAGTTCCATATGTAATGCTACAGAAGATAGCAACAGTAAGACTCACAATTGGACTTAAGAAAATATGCTCAAAACAATGTTGAAGCAACACCAGGTCCACATTTTCCAAGCACAGAAAGTACAAAAAATGTTTGGGGGTGGGCCTTGATTTTCTCCATCCGTTACATTTGCTCGTAAATTCTGGCATGAATCAAGCTTTCTGCTGCCAAAAGACAGGGAGGAAGATCCCAATAAAATTTCTATTCCAGCACACAATTACAGATTTAATTTGACCCTAGTATACCCTCTCCCTTGAAATAAAATAAATATCCCGCTCTACTCTTAATTTGTTGCACATGTTAAGAGTTATTTGATGGCCACATGAAGTTTTCAAGTCCTCAGAAGGAAAACTAGAAATGCAGCAGTATTACTTACTGCTAGATGGTCTCCGGTAACTCGCTGGCATGGCAGTTCCACATCCACTGTGCGCGATTGGACAATGAGATAGATTACAGTTACGATTGATTGCAGAGGCACATGTGATTACAGATGGACGGTTCTGAGAGGCAGAGAAAAACACAATCAATAAGCACAGTTATGCCTCTAAGTAAAATGAAGAGTTGTTCGTTTTTCCAGCTGAACAAGGCACACACAACAAACAAAATGGTAGCTGCTAGTGAGCATAAGGAGCAAAACGAGAAAGCCAAAAAGATCTGGTATCAATAAACAGCTCTCTATTTAGTACAACGCACAAAGTTCAAGCACACTAAATTTGGAAAGCACTCAAGTGTTGAAGAAGATCTGCAAATTCAAAATACTCCTGTAGTATGGGGATTAATGGCAGGACAACAGAAATGGATTTCGCAAGCCTTTACGGTCACCAAGGGATTTAGGATGGAATTCAGTGTAGTGCCAAGGGTATGCACACAGCAACAGGGTGCATTCACGCAACAGGAATTGCCCCTAACCTGTTCTTCATTTCCCCCAGCCCTCCAGAGCAGATTTAGGGGATAGGGAAAACCCTGCAGCACAAGTGGACCTCATTCCGTGCGTGCAACAACTTAGCTGAATCTCGTCCTTCTATTTCAAGCCATGAAAGATAAGCACCGACTATCTATTACACAATGCTCTAAGGACCTTAACACTCTTGCCACATTTGAACACTTTATAAGCATCAACTTATTTTGGCTACCTGTTTGGACATTGGGAGGGCATATACCGAGCCTAAGGTGGATGTATTGATGGTTATTGTATTGTGAGCTAAGCTGGGGAGGTTTCCTGCTTTTCCTGCTTTTTTCCTCTGTTTTCTTTTCTTTAATAAATTTGCAATAAAAACAATTTAAAAGTTCTATATATCCACCAGGGAGGTGAAAGAAAGAGGATAAAAAAAAATTATGCAACCATGTTCTGATATTAAGCATGAAGAATCTGCATGTTGTTTTGGGACTGCAGATAGTGCATGTCACTAAGTGTGAAATGGGCTTATCACAAAGATGGCTGGCAGCAATTGCTGTGACTTCTGCTGCTAATGCAGAACTGGTACTGGGCACAACCATGATCAGCCAGTTCACACAATACACCTACGCACAACATCTGTATACCCCAAAGAAGGTTGAAAGACTACTCACTGAAAAGGGGGAAATTCAATGTATGAACTGGTCCTACATGAGACAAAGGGAGAAGGGGGTATTCTCAAAGACCTTCCCCAAGGTCCACACCTCCCTTTCTCTTGCCTGCCATCCTCACCACAAGCAGAGAAGAATGCTCAAACCAGACAACTGCCACAGTGGCACAAACTGCAGCTAGTCCAAAGCCATAACTTAAGAACTATGCTGCCTAAGGACAAGACAGGAGGAGACAAAAGAACTTGGCTGCTGCCAATGCTAGCAACCCCGTGCCTGTCTATTCCCCTTTCTTGGGACCTAGTTCTACTTACGCATTTCTGGGCCACTTTATTCTACAACTCTTTCCACCCAAACATTTGGCTGGCAAGTACAAGCAAGCACAGTATAAGGATGTCTGGACACCTGTAAGTAGGAACACGCATTGCTGTTTTTGGTGACAGCCTCATCTTCTCCATATGGTGTACTTCCTTCCCTGATCATAAGCAGGGGTGGCCTGGCACCACTAAGTGAGGAGATAGGGGATGGCACAAATTAGTATTAGTAGGTTCAGCAAGGCTGGCAATGTTCTTCAAATACAAAGAGCATCTCTATGGCCAGAGAACTCCAAAATGCAAACTTTCCTTGCAAAAAATATCAATTTCATTTAGTAATTTTTGTTCTGTAAAATTTTATTCATTCTTTCTATTTTGGCCAGGTTTATAAAAGAAATGCAAATTTTCCTACCAATAAAAATATATATATTGTTTATATTTTGTTCTGTTAAAATTTATCCATTTTTTCTATTTTGGCCAGGTTTAGAAAAGAAAATTAACTAACAATCAAATAACTGATGTTATACATTCAACTAAGACTCAATAGTGAATGATATTTGAATATCTAAAAGTGTGACACTGAATCTGCTTTTTTATTGTTTAGTAATGTAATCAATTTTTAGGGAACCTTAGATATCTATGCTACTAGTTACTTCTACAAGTTTAATTTTAGAGAAAATGTGCTAATTTAAAAATCATTGGTACAGTAGTACTATAACATAACAGTTGCCTTATGTCAGATATTGTGAAATATCGCAATGTTTAACTGATTATATATCATGATGTCGAAAACCAGATTATCGCCCAGCCCTACACGCTTGCACATAGTAGGTTTGGGAACTGACACTTGGAACCTGCAAGAGATGGTCAGTAGCAAAGCTCTCATTAGTTGCTACATGTGTTGACCCAGAGCTGTCAACTCAACCGGCAACGCAGGAAAAGTAGAACGCTTCGGTAGACAGAACGCTTCGGTAGATTAAGAACATTAATCCATCATCAACGAGAGTTAACCACACCTTTTCAAAGCAGACCGTATGTATTTTACAGGTTTATTTTACAAGCCTGTGGCAAACAGAGCTCGAGACACTCCAAAGAGCATTGAGCTGACATGGAAGTTGAACCCAGGACCAAATTCAAGACTATCACCTGGAGTGTCCTGGTTCATTGAGATTAGTTTAGAAGCCTGCTCAAAAGGTGGGCATTCACAAAGGGGCCAAGCCTTTCATCCTTTATGTGCTTTAGCCACAAAAACCTCACATGACATAGGAACCAGCAGAGAGATTTCATTGTTTAACACAAGTTCAGTCAAAGCACCCTAAGAGGAGATTATATTTGACTGCAAGATCAAAGATAGTCAGGCTTCAGCAATCTAAAAACAAAAGCGGCAGGTTGCTGCTGTTTGTTCTGCTTCTATGGAGAACAAAGCCATTTGCATCTTCCTGAACCAATAGCAAATTCAAACATGCCTAGGATACTTATTACCAAAGGAAAGAGAGGAACAGTGAGGAATATTTAGTCCCACTGATTTAATCCTTTGTATTCTTCACAATGACTAGGTACAGTGTACCCTATATATAGGCGAATCAATAGATAACAGCCCAATTACATTTGTAATAGGAACTCTGTGGATCGAGATGACCTGGCTGCTTCCTCTGTAGGGCTGTGGATCTTGCTGGTATGAAAAGCACTTCCCCATGACTCCAGTCAAGAGGAGAGTGTGTTGGTATGGTAGCTGATTTCCATACAGCTTTGGTAACATGATTACAGTTGTGGACACCCTCCTTTCACCATGTACAGGCAACACCATTGAAATGAATGGAAGCAATGCTAAAGAGCTGCTTGCTAACCCTTTTCTCTCTCTTAAAAAAAAGCATGATTAGCATAATATCAGCAAGCAGCATCCAATTTCAGACAAGAGTTCAATCATGTTCCAAATACAACAAAACGTCTAACCATCTGGCCATAACCTCCCAAGTATAATCCAGTAAAAACAGTTCCCAATGTACTTTTAGAGTGGCAGAGTTGGCTGCCAAGCTGAGAAACAATAGTAAGACTTATCAAAGAGCCCTAATGTCGTCAATGGGAGCCTCTCCCTTCCTTGTCTGTCATAAGAACCGGCTACAGAGAGGCAGTGGTGTATGCAGAACAGCAAGAGCTGGTCTCGTACAATGGATTATACAAAATAATACACCAAATGATAACGCAACCACTTGCAGGGCAGAGTACAGATCACATCCCTGATATATACGTACAGTATATAAGGATTTCAGAGCAACTATGAAGTGCCAAATAAAAAATAAAAGTGTTAACAAAACACTTAAGAATGCTGTGTGAGAAGTTCTCCAAACTTTTTTTTTTAATTCCCAAATTTCCAAGAGGAATGCTTGTGTGGTTATGCTTGTAGTAAATCAACAAGGAGACCATCTCAATACATTAGCAAGCATATCTGTGCTATCATCCTAGTTCACATAGGTTGCAATTTCCAATATGCCACTTCCTTTTTATAAAGTATTGTGCTTCTTCCCATGTATCTAAGAGTAAAACAGGAGGGGAGCATTGTGGGAAGAACAGCTTGGCACAAAACTAAGTTGACGGAAAGGAAGTATAAACAAGACTGATTTATCTTTATTCGGTAGGAATTTTCCTAAAGGAATGAAAAAATGCCCCTCTATAATTTTATTTTAAAGCACAAACAGCCAACCAGGCCTTCAGAGAAAAATGCTGGCGCTTGCACCAAATATCCTGCTTACTTGACATAGGAAGTCCAAGAGGGGGGGAGTTATAATAACCTCCAGGTAGAGGCTGGAAAAGCAGAGTTCTCAGTCAGCAGAAGGAAGGAAAAATGGTGCCTGGGGCTCTCTACACATCTGCTACATAGCCTAGAGACTGCTCACTGTTCAAAAGCTTTTTGCATTCTGGGTCAAGGTCAGGCTTCCAGTTATCTCTGTCTCCCCATGTTAAAGAGCAGCAAGTCATACCAGACCTTTTTCTCCAAAAGGTCATATCACATCCCTCTCACAGTTTCTTCCCAGAGAACAATGGATATTTTCCAAGGCTCATGTTATAGCCAGATCTTAAAAACTTGCTATAGAAGATAAGTATCTAAGAGCCTTTGAAGATTTTTTCCCTAATAATCCGTAAGAAACTAATACTGGCAAACTTTAATTCAAATACTGTACGTAGATGGGAGCTCTTAAGTTGTTTGAAATTATGTGGGGAAAGGGTTCTTTCCAATAAACATATCTTCCAACTCATTGAAGTAAAATATGCAGGGACCCTTCTATGAGCTAAAAGGCAATGCAAGCTGCAATAGAGCAGAGAACGCTAGCCCACTCTGTCTCCACGGTTCGAAGGTCATTGTTTCTTACTTTTTTGAATGTGAGATCTTTCTATGGTGGAATTTCCACACCTTAAACTTGCAGTGGTGCAATCCAGAATCTGTATTTATCTCCTTATCACTTTTGAAAGATACAAATCACCTGCAAACGAGGATCTGTTACTTTCAGCCAGCTCCTGAGGAGACCCTTCTGATCAGAGGCAGCAGGGGCAACAACTTTGCCTGCTCCTTTTTTGATCTCCAAGACTGAAGGGAATGCAACAGGGAGCCTCTTCTGCTGTCCGAAGGCCCTCTGACTTCAACAGAGTTGAACAGGAGGAAATACGTATGAATGATTTTCTACTTGCTATCAAGCGATATTATTTATTGGGACATGCTGAATCAGATTGCTCAGTAATTTATTGATAACTTGCTGTTGTTTCAATTGCACCTGAATCTCCTTGTGGTCAGGGTGACTTACAACCATCAAAACATTTGTGACATTTTAATCTGCATTTATGTGCTCACAGGAAGAGGAAGAAGGCAAT